>NW_026718896.1:0-30697 GCF_029784015.1 Lycium ferocissimum | reverse complement strand
GAGTTGGACGTTTGTTTCTTTTTATCGGTTGATGCCGCATGGTAATAGTAGATGGCTGAGACTATTGATGTTTTGTTCATGATATCATGGTATCTTCGCTTGTTGATATTGGTACGAGGATAGGCCCATATGATTCTCAGGTAGTCTTTCATGACATGATTGGCTTACCCAAGCTGGTACTTGTGATATTGACCCGATTATCGATGTCGATTCATACATTGCACGCATTCACATCTCTCATGATATACCGTTGATACATTATTGGATACTTCGATGAAACACCGTGATGAAGTTGTGCCTTGGGCTTGTACCGAGAGTGATATTATAGGTTCGATATCCGATGGTTATCAAGGAATCGGGATCGCGTGGATGCGATGCGAGTCCGTGTCCGACGGTTGTCCCAAATCGTGGATTGAGCGAGACATGGACTCTCGCGGGTCCCCTATGGGTCGTGCTACCAAGACGTTGATACTTCCGTCCGAGTACACGTGTACGCAAAGATTGCATACTGCATCAAGATTTGCATTCTTACATCATTGCATTACATTGCATCATGCGCTATATTGGATGATATAGCAGTTTTATCCTGTGACGTCAGTCGGATTGACATACCGAGACTTGGCACACTCTGGTTTAGATGCTTCCACTTAGGTGAGACGACGTGTACTTGGTTCCGATTATTTTTTACTTGTACTAGTTGCTTTATCTCGCTATCTCGCTTTATGTCCGAATTCATGTTGCCTATACCTAGTCCCATCATGATACCCACCAAAGATCGGTGTTTTGTATCGACTCGCACTTCGTCGTATTCTTTTATGAATGCAGATGTCACAGCACCCTAATTTCCGTTAGGCGTGACGGGCACCTCGACCCTTATCAGTAATGAGCTTAACCCCCGCCGACTCACATAATACTTCATAATACGCCGTTTCAAATCATGGGTACGTATATACATACCGTAAATGTATCGATAACTAGTATGCTTTTTACTTTTCTCAAATCAAATAAAATCTTGCAACATATGAAACTTATAACACAACGCATAATATACCGGCTTACATAGTCATTTACATAACCGACATCTAATACCCACGACACTGTCTGCAATTTACATAGCCATTTACATAACCGACATCCTAGCACGCAACCTTCTTGCCTTACAACTAGTGTAATAAGGTTCAATGCGTCTTAAGCTGTCTTCCTTCTTCGTCGAATTGATTACTGGTGAAAAATAAGTTCGCCCGCTTGATAGCCCACTAATTCCGATCACTTGCTTAAATCGTCTTACAATCTTTTACTCATCTTGTTACATTTTCAACACCTTGCCTCGTGTTATTACCTTATCTTTAATTCGAACTCTTCTATTGTCCCCGTACCGACCCGCGTATGTAATCTTAATCACGCTCGTTCCTTTTCCCGATTCGCACTATTCCGTATCTTACCCCGTGCTCGCATTTGCTAGAGTCTACTTTATCATACTTCTTTCCCCGCTTTACTTACTTTCTACCATAGGGAAATTTTTTTTTCCTCGCTAACAAACTCTATTGTCTATATCTTAACCTCTAATCCGTATAAATGGCGTACCACCTTTCACAATGTCTCCGTAGGTTACTCTCGTTTTTCCTTTATCGTATTTTCTTTAAGTCTCCATTTCCTATATCATGTTATTCCGATACTTACAATTAATTCTCGCCGCCATCTCGATTATTACCCCGATTTCTATCCCACTACCGTCGGCCTTTCGATCTCCCTAGCTTTGTCTCAAAGAAAGAGCTTTACCTCGCGGCCCACGTATTCGTATCTGTGTGATGTCAGAGCGTCGATTATCTTCATCTCACACTTGTACTTCTCTCCTCCTCCCCCTCTTTAGGGGGTGTACTCTTGTATTATCGCCCAATTCTACTTTGCCCTAAATCCGTATTTCCAATCTCAATTGCCGGTGAATTTTCTCGACATTTGATTCCCTCGCCGTTCATCTCCTCATTTATTTTTTTTCCAAATGTCGTCAGTTCAACACTTTCCTGTATTTTTAACTTGTAGTGAAAAACAACATTAGTTTGCCTTAAACATTTGCAGACTCTTTATATATATTTTTCGAGCCTTCGTTACCTTGTCCCATTAGCCTTTCCATATACCGCCACGTCGGTTGTCAGAATACACATGTTCACTAATCTAGCCATGTACAAGATATCCTGTGCGTACCTACGCACACATATAATCCCTACTATCTTGCTTACAAGATATCTCCATACACTATTCCAATTTACCCTAATTCTAGAATTGCGATGTACCTTTTTCCTCTTTATCGGTATAATTTGCCCCGTTCTGCGCGACCTTTTAGGGTTTCTGCCTACTCCTCAGACTCTTAATTTGTCCTTAAGTCATTCTAACTCCTCATTTGCTTCCTGCGTCTGAATTCCAGAACTTCCGTAAAACTTCCCAGGTCACCCATCCCGAAATTGCTCTCATCCCGGAAGACGCTTAACTTGGGTACTTTCGGTGAAATACGACGCTTAACGCTCGTATAATCGCGTCCACCCGCCGCATGACCTCCGTCACGTGATCTGGAGTAAGTCGAAGTCTGAACGGATTTCGAAACGCTCTTATAGCATAATTACTATTTTACCCCTCCTTCGGTCCTCGATATTTGCTTTTCACCTGTGGATATGATTACCTTTCGTTCTAGGCTTCCAAATTCTTGATGGCGATGAACACACCCCGATCGCCGTTACTTATAAACCTTCGCTATTTGACCTTTGGATTTGCTCTTATTTTACCTTGTTCCTTATCCTTTCTACAATCGAGTTTTTCACAACCCGTCACTTATAGAACCCGTGTCCTTAGCTACACCTTTTTTATTACTGATCTACTATTAGACCGTTATCTCGCTCTTCTTATTTCCTCGTTCGATTACCCACTTTCTTTTCTTACGCTCACTATCATTTCCAGCATCGTTATATAGCCCTTATCCCGTACTTTCCTTACGAACTTGATAAGTTTCACTCATTCGCTCTATGGTTCACTTTTCTTTCACACTTCTTTTATGCTGCCACGTAGATCATATCATAACTTTGGCCACCTTCTCGCTGGGCTTTACTTATTTTCATAACAATCCTCGTTATATTCACATTATATCGTATTCGCGCCTTATTCCTATTTCTTAACCTTTTTCTCTTTTCCGATCCACTTTATCCTTATCGTTCTTTTATGCCGCCTATCTATTCATTCGTACCACACAGCTTCTTTTCTCCGGCCATACTCTTGACTCAGTCAAATTTTATCGTTGTTATTGGCGCGACTTTCCAAGGCATATTACAAATCTCTATCTCATTTTCACTTTATTTCTGGGAAAATTTAAGAGTCTCCCTCCGTAATTGTCACTATCTCAAAACCGTACGACGTGAAATACCAAACAATGCCTCCATGACAACATATATATATATATGCATGTCGCATCATATCCACGACTGTCACAGGCTCCCACTATCGCCAACAGTACAAAAATAATGAACGTACCTCATATTCCCAACTCAAACGACACCTGTCACACTTTCTTGTTTGCTTTCCCTTTTTGATCTCAACTTGTATTTCAATCGTACTTCTCCATATCTTACCCGACATGTATCTTCCGCATCGTTGCTTACTGCGTGCTCAGAAGCTTCCAATATCGCGAATCGCCTTCTTCTATCGACGGTATTTTTTCTCGTCGAAATCAAGGTTGGCGAAAGAAATCATTTCCTATGACTTGGCTCTACGGCACGATCTAAGATATCAAAGAAGAGTAACCATCCTAGATGCCCGTAGCCTCACTGTTTATAAATGTGGCGCGCTTCACACCATAAATAGGACCCTGCCACCGGACACGACTGCAGAGCACAACCCCCAAGACGAACCGCTCTCGACATTAATTTGTCACACCCTAATTTCCGTTAGGCGTGATGGGCACCCGACCCTTATTTAGGGCCGAGCGAACCCGACTCACATAATACTCATAGTCACGGCGGCGCTCAAATCATGGTACGTATATACATACGAAAATG
Source organism: Lycium ferocissimum (assembly GCF_029784015.1). Lineage (NCBI taxonomy): Eukaryota > Viridiplantae > Streptophyta > Magnoliopsida > Solanales > Solanaceae > Lycium > Lycium ferocissimum. The sequence continues at coordinate 26,657 of NW_026718896.1, read as the reverse complement.
TATCGATAACTAATATGCTTTTTTACTTTTCTCAAATCAAATAAAATCTTGCAACATATGAAACTTATAACACAAATATATGATAATATACCTTACATAGCCATTTACATAACCGACATCTAATACCCACGATTAATCGTCTCCGCAAAGTCTCTAACACGGAACATGAATCCATATCATAATACTTTGACTTTGCAGACTACGTGAGCAACCGGAGCTCGCCAATCCGGGGACATCTCCTACTAATATCCACTAATTGGTGTGCACACGCGGCGTACGAGACGTGTAAATGAAGAGGGGGTCGGTGACGAATAGACCGAGTATGTAAAGCATGAAATAGAATAAGCGGGACCACACTGAAGTAAAGAGTACGGAAAAATCATAAGACTTGCCTTTTGAAAACACTTGTCATACTTATGCATATATCGGTAAATAAAGTCATATCATAATCGTATCATCATATCATCGTACGTATATCTTAGTACCCGGCCCTCTAGCGAGGGGCTCGGTGAGTAAAATCATATCATGATCATGTATGCGTACGCGATATACATATATACATACCGTGCCGCCCCCTGTGAGGGACTCGATGGAACAACGCACCCGCCCGCTAGCAAGGGGACTCGGTAAGCCATCCCGGCCGCCATCTCCATCTCATCACATCATCATATCATATATATATATGTATAGCCGTACCCGGCCCTCTAGTGCGAGGGACTCGGTGAACAATGCAGAAGTTGCACGAATGCGTACTCCGCCCGGACTCGTGAAAAGACATCTCGAGCTTGCACGAGCGGAGTAGCGAGAAACCAAATACAAATAAAACATTTCCAAGACTCAATGAAGTAGTCCAAACGGAATGTCATTTGAAAGTCGGACAATAGTCTTATCAAATATCTTTCGGAAACATAACATACATTATAACCGTATTGACAAAACCGTTGGGTTCATGGTCATATTTAACCCATAGGGATCATAGTATTACGCCAAACCAACCCGAGTCCGCCTCGGAAGTTACAAACACTATTCACTTTAGAACTTTCTACGAACAAATCGAAGCGATCCGAGCCTTTATGCGAAGAGAGTTACGGAAGTTCGTAGTTTTGGATCGTTTAAAAACAAACTCTTTTTGAAAACCAACTTTTATGCAATCTTTGAAATCCATTCATGTGAAACAAACATAAAGACCATAATTTGGCTATATTATGAATATGAATGTCAAGAAACAAATATGGATCATAAATGTGCTCGGATCACCGGAGTAGAATTACCTCGAAAATCGTGTCATAACTTATTTTTGACTAAGACATGCCAACAAAAGAAAGGTGAGCTTCACATACCTTAGCCGCTTCCTAAGCTACTCCGAACTTACGTCTCGACTTCTCACGATCTACAATAACATCAATAGGCGTCGAACATTAGCCATAAACATCTAAGAATCCAATTTCAAACCATTACCTTTTCTGAAATTTCGACAAAGATTTCCCCTATAAATTGGACATCCTTGAATTCAACTCGGCCAAATAAACAACAACCAAACCAACAACCATACTAGCAATATCCACAAGTGATTCGAAAAGCATTCTAACGTCAATAATTCTTTTTTCTACACAATTAGACAACATTCACTCATATCCAATTCAACCACATATATTCAAACTAATATTAACGATCGACGTATCAAGTGCAATCTAAAACCATTCGAACACGATTCAAGAACATTCCAAGTAATCCATACAATATTCAAAATAACTCCAACAATGCGCTTCTCACCGAAACTATCTAAACTTGGCAAGAGCAACACAATGCATTCTTTTCTTCCAAATTCATCAATGACACCAATAATTCATACATTCACAACATTATTTTCATAAATTCAAGGAAGCATACTAGAACCCCATTACCTTCCAATTCAGCCCCTAGTTCACGGCCCAACTTCAACATACATAAATTCATGAAGTTCATCCGCTCCTTCGCATTACAACAATCCAAACATGCTAAGTAAATTAATTCTTCATTCCTATATCATATAGCACATACACGGCCACACACACAACACCCCATTTCATGATTTTTCATCCGTTTCTACATCTTCACTGCGTATACAAATCATCTAAAACAACTGAAAACTAGATTGAACCATACCTTTTCCCACTTGTTCTTCACTAGGCTAGAACTATATTCCTTGTACAAACGGCGCCTTGCTTGCTTCAACAACTATCCCATGTTGATGAGGGCCTTCCAATTGGTAAGCTAGAAGAAATAATTTTTCCATGATCAACTTTAGAAATTTGTTCGACGATCTTGCTTGATTCTCCTCCTTCTTTTTTTTCTCTTCTTTTCTCTTGAAATTTCTAGACATTTAAATGATGAATTGGTCTTCCAATTCATGACTTAATCATATATATATATAAATTGAGTGCACATGCCATGCACATGCTCCATGTCTTTTTCTTCTTTTTCTTTTCCTTTTTCCTCCAATTCTCTAGAATTTTCTTAAGGATGAAAAATATTGAAAAGGATTAGCTTGGTCATCCAATTCACATATATTTAACTTCCATGTGGCCATGAAAGACGTCCTACAATTTCATGAACTTTTAAATTTTTCCTGTCATTTTTTCGCCCAATTTTTCCTTAATGCTTCCTTCCCGACAAATCATAAGCCACGTGTCGTAAAACAAAGTCGGAAAAATAGTCTAAGCCCATAATTTGTTGCAACAGACCTAAAATATTCCGACGTACGAAATACGGATATAACATCCTTCCCCGCTTTAGAACATTAGATCCTCGAATGTTCGACTAGTCGTATAGAGTCTTAAGGATCTCGAGGGGGTTTAGATTTCCCTTTTCGCGGGCCGCGATTTCATTTGCAGTAAATGCTTATATTTCGTTTCCCTTCCTCCCGGGTTCGGCAAGTCATTTCCTTTACGTAATTATTCCGCCGCGGTGCCTTAACGGAAGCTACATCTTTATGCCTTGAAACCTTCGCACTTACAACTAGTGTAATAAGGTTCAATGCGTCTTAAGTTAAGCCTTTCCTTCTTGTCGAACTTGATTACGCCTTTCGTGAAACACGTAAGTTCGCCCATTTTTGATATTGTAATTAGTCACTTGCTTAAATCGTCTTAGAATCTTTCTTTACTCGTCTTGTTACATTTTCAACACCTTGCCTCGTGTTATTACCTTATCTTTAATTCGAACTTTCTTCTATTGTCCCCACCTCGCGTACGTAATCTTAATCACGCTCGTTCCTTTTCCGATTCCGGCACGTTATTCCGCATCTGTTCCGTGCTCGCTCGCTGGTAGCCCGCCTATCATATTTCTTTCCGCTTTTCTTACTTTCACTTATAATTTTTTTTTCTCGCTAAACAACCCCGCTATCTAGTATCTGTCTCTAATCCGTATAGCCGTACCCACCTTTCACAATGTCTCCGTAGGTTACTCGTTACTTTCCTTTTTATCGTATTCTTCTTAAGTCTCCATTTCCTAATATCATGTTATTCGGATACCACAATTAATTCTCGCGCCATCTCGATTATTACCCGATTATCCACCACCGCCGGGCCTTTCGATCTCCTAGCTCGTCTCGCAAAGAAAGCAGCTTACCTCCATGTACCCGCTTATTCGTATCCGTATACGCACGATTATCTTTCATCTCACACCCTTGTACCCCTCTCTCGCCCCCCCCTTTATGTACTTATATTATCGCTCACTCTACTTTTTTGCCCTAAATACGAGTATTTCCCGATCTCGATTAGCGGTACTTTATCTCGGCTTGTTTGATTCCGCTTGCCGTTCGTCTCCTCGTTTATTTTTTCGAATGTCGTTGCACTAACAACCGACCTTTGTAGTGAAAACAACATTAGTTTGCCTTGTAACATTTGCACTCTTTATATATATTTTTGAGCCTCGTTACATGTACCTTAGACTTTACTAGGGTGTGATGGGCGCACGGGCTCCCGATGTACGGAAGTAGAAGCGAACCAGTAACTCTTATTACATATATAAACTCTTTGGATTCTTAAGACAAAATGAAGAAAATACATAGCAAATTTTTTTGAAAATCTTTTTTGAGAAGCATTTCTCAAGTGAATACAATTTGAAAATATGAGGCTCCGTATAAAAACACGTCAACCAATGAAACTCTCTTTAAAGCCGACACCTTAGACACATAACTCGTCGCAAAGCTCTAACCGTAACCATGGATCATAGCACGTGTATCGACTCGGCCACACCTCAGAGCAAACGGAGCTTGCCAACTTCGCCGAGACATCTTCTTTGCTAACTTCACGTCATCCGGCGTACACGCGCGGCATGAAACGCAGCAATACCCTTGCGGGGCGCGTACGAACAATGTACTGAGTATGTAAGGCATGGATAATAACATAGTAAGAAATGTATGTATGATCAATAACCGCATAGAAACATAGAACACGTCATGTCAAGCTGTGACCTGTACATAGTGAATATATACTTGCGTAGAGAACATGGAACATATCATGTGATAGCGAGTAACCTGTGCGTATGAGTGCCAGCGGGGCGGATGCCATGCATGCTTGCTTGGTCATATCGTGTCATAGCACCGCACGAGGCGGCTCGCCCACATAGCGCCGGAATATCCCGACCGCCATAAATCCGCGTCCGGATCCCGCGTCCGGATGATAAGCCACCCGACCGAGTAAGTGGCAATGATACATAGTTCCTTCCCAGCCCCCAAGTATACATAGTTCCCATCCCCCCAACCCTTGTTCATATTTAGCATGCAGGGGAACCCAAGGAAAATCATATACTTATCGGAGTGACGTAAGGTCGGGAATCCTCCGATCGCATTGAATAATCATGGTCGCTTTGTCTCACCTGAGGAATGATAATCATAAGGCGAGACTATCAACATAGAACATAGCATAGCATATCGGGTCATAGACATAGCATATCTGACATCATCATTGTCATCATAGGATCATAGTTGTCATAGAATCGTAGTCATCATAGAATCATGGCCATCATAGGATCATAGTCATCGTCATAGAATCATTGTGCATCATAGATCATAGATATCATAGATTCGTAGTCGTCATAGGATCATAGTCGTTGTTTAGGTCATAAAAACCGGCAATATTGTGAAACTTAGTTTTTAAAGAAAAATGTATATTTTGGAAAGCACTTGTAATCTTTTAGTAGAGGAAAATATTGTAAAGCTTAGTTTTTAAAGAAAAATGTATGTTTTGGAAAACACTTGTAATCTTTTGGTAAAAATCATACCTTGAGTCGAGGGTTTAGTTAAAAACAACTTTTATTTGATAATAGGAATGACAACCAAGAACTTTTATTAGCTATAGCATGGGAATAAGTTTAATGAGCTAATAGGAAGGGGTTCGAATAGTGGGCCCGCCTCGGTCGAATGAGGCGGCGTAGACAATTTACGTATAATACGTTTCATAATGTTGCTCTTGGAAGTCTTAGGGTGATCGGGTCCTATTTTTGCAAGTTCTAGATGTTTAGACCCTTCTTCAACTATTCATGAACATTTGATTCAATTTTAAGTGAATAGTAATCAAATTTCCATCTCGAATTTCTAGGATCGGGGTAATCCCCGAGACACGTATTCAAGCCTATTACATCTAAGACATGCCATAGAAAGAAGTGGAAGCCTTACATACCTCTTTCCGCTCCTTTTGCTACTCCAAATCCACGTCGCAAATCCGCCAAAATCTACAATTTGGTCATGTTTACCAAATCTTGGTTAGTGCATTTTGGAGTTGGATTCTTAAAATGAAACTTGGCTACCGAAATTTCGCAAAGATTTCCCCTGTAAATACTCCATCCCACCAAGTTCAACTTGGCTAATTTCAATCAATAACAATCCGGGAATTCAACCCGGCCAAACCAACAACAATACGAACAATAACATCTCCAAACATTTCAAGTAAGCTACATATATTCAAGCTCACATTATTGATCATTCGCTCGCTATTATTCCGAGGCCTTTCAAACACGATTTACAAATATTCCAAGTAATTCATACAATATTCAAGACACTCCAAATGACATGCCACCTCGCCCGAAGCTACCAACTTTCATAGAGACAACAATAGTGCATTTCTTTCTTCTGAATTCATCAACGATACTAATAATCCACTCCTTAACAACATTGTTTCCATAAATTCAAGAAAGCATATTAAAATCACATTAAGTTCTAAATCAGCCCGCAAGCAACTACAACTTCAACTTGAGTTATTAAACCTTCATTTTCATCATATAATTCTCAACAACAATAGCCAAGAATACTAAATAAATTTGATTCATCTTCTCCCACATAAGGCACTACCATTCGGCCACACATCAACATATACATTCTCATGATTTTTATTCATTTTCTACACATTACAACAATGTACAAACATGTTGAATACTCATTAGTTCATCAACCTAACACTTACATAATACGGCCAAACACACCCATACGGCTACACTTTCAACATCTCTATTTTCATTCATTTCATACTTCACAACATACACAATTCATCTATAACATATAAAAAACATAAGATTGAACCTTACCTTCCTCCACCTAGTTCTCTCGGCCAAGACTCCATATTGCAAACAACGGATCACTTTCTTGTCCCAACAACTTCTCCATGTCGAGAGGCCTTCAACTTAGTTGGGATGCATGAAGAAATAATTTTTGAACAAATTTTCCTCAAGGTTTTGTTCCACTCCTCATGGCCGAATGGCCCTTATGCTTCTTTTCCTCATTTTCTTTCTTTCTTTCTTGTTAAAATATGACCACCCTTGTATATATATACATGTCTTCCACTTCCTTTCATATTTACAAGTTGGTCCCTCAAGCTAGGAATATGGACACAATGATCCTCCTCTCTAATTTCTCTAGAGTTTTCCTCTAATTTTCTTTGATTTTTCTAATGGTCAAAGATGACCACTTGTCTTCCTAGACAAGTCAGGCCCATGCATTTTTTATAATCTACACTTAGCCCTCATAAATTAAAATAAGAGCATATAGTATACGGCCAACATGGCCTCTCCATGATTTTTCTTGAATTCTTGTGAAATGACCATTTTGCCCCTAACCTTCCGCATTATTTTCACGGCCCATTTTGCGAATTTCTCTCCTTGCCCTTAGCCTTTCTCAATATTTCCATGACACCAAGGTTCATAACCAATATTCCTAGTAACTCGTACATTAAAATTATTTCGTAACATAGTCTTGTCCCTAACTTCCCGCACTTGGCTCGGAATGTCCCGACGTACGGAATGCGGGATGTAACATGTTGAACTAATTTTATGTTGTGTTTTGGTGGTTGTTCGTTGCGGATTATGTAGTGAAAATGAAGGTTTAACGACTTGTGTTGGCGTGTAATTGTCATGGCTGTTTTGAAAATTAATATGGTTTTAATATGTTCTCTTATACTTATGAAGTTAGTGGGGAAATGTAAGGAATTGTTGATGTAGTGTGAGACTTGGAAAGAAAGAAACGATTATTGTTGTATTCATTAAGTCGAGGATTTCTAATGTTGTAAGTTGGTCAGCTGATTTGAACACCTTATGGATTGTCCGAGATGACCTTTGAATCATGCTTGAATGGCCTTGAAATAATATTTGAACGTATGATCATTGATTTTGGTTTGAATGTATGAAGTTTTGTTTGAATAAATGGAATATTGTCGACCTATGTAGAAAGGGGATTGTTAATGTTAGAACGTGTTATGAATTGATTATGAACGTCGTCATTATGATTGTTGGTTGTTGTTGTTGATATGGGCCGAGCCATAATTCTCGGGACGGTGTATTTACAGAGGAGATGCTGCCCAAATTTTTGTAGACGAGAGAAGGATGGAAGATTTGAAAGCAAAAGTCTACTATCGACAAATTGGTAAACATGACCATTTGCAAATTCCGGGGCGAAACGGATTCGAGATTTAACGAGCATAAGACGTCCGAAAGGTATGTGAAGCTATTCCTCCTTCCTTTGGCATGTCCTAGGTGTTCTAGGCTTGAATTTGAGCCGGGGTTATTCTCGTTCATCGGAAGTTTATTCTCAAATCGAGCACTATTCATTCAAAGTTGCGATCGAACTAGAATCTTTATATTTTGTTGAAAATGTTCAAACGTCCGTAACTTGCGTGTGAATGTGATCGAATTGCCTTGAAACTTCATAGATGACTCCATTAAGTGATATATTATTTTCAAAGCTTTTCTAAAACCACTCCGAAGGGGGTGTGATATATTATTTTTAAGGCTTTTCTAAAACCACCTCAAGGGTGGGGGCGTACAAACCACCCGGCGGAGTGTGATATTTTATAAAACTTTTTAAAATCACTCCGATGCGGTGCGATATTTTATTATTATTATTACTAATATTAATATGCCCGGCGGGGCTAGGATTAGTATTATGTCGCGAGTGGCATGCCCGACGTGGGGCCAGGGTAGCCGTATGCCACAAGTGACACGCCCACCGCCCGGCGGCCGGGATTATTATGCCGGGGCCAGCATGTCCGATGGGGCCGATAGACGTATGTTGGACCGCATGCCCGAAGGGGCCATCATTTTACGTCGGGGCGCATGTCCGATAAATAAAGGATAGACGTATGTCGACCCCGCACACCCGGCGGGATTATTATTATTATTATTATTACTATTATTATTACTAGTATTATTATTATTATCATCATTATCATTATGCCGGAAAATGCGGCAATGCCCGAAGGGGCCATCATTATTATTGTGCCGGAAGCGGGCCGTCCGAAGGACTATTTTATTTAAATATTTAATCTTGCGCGTGTAACCTAAACTTGCTTTCCGTTGTACTTTTTCTCGATTTACGCTTTAGTAATGCTTTACATACTCAAGACATATTCCGCATCGACCTCCTTCTTCGGGGGTGCGTTTCATGCCCACGCAGTACACCCAGATGGAAGAGAAGACCTCGTTAGAAGTTGTCCCCCATCGGCGAGCTCCACCGCCTTCGGAGTGTCGCCGAGTCAAAGTGTTCGTGTCATGGTTTTCGGCCGTATGTTAGAGACCTTGCGTACGTTGTCCATCGTGGATAGTGCGTCGGGAAGTGCGAATAGATTGTAAATGTTAAAAAAGAGTTTGTATTTCCAGATAATGATTGCTGTTTGAAAAGTTCCATGTTTTAAGAAATTTTCGAAATGGCAAGGTGTTTTATTATGCGAATGTTTAAGGTTCGCTCGACTCGAGGAGAGTCGGTGCCCATCACACCCTAGTGAGGTCGGTGTGACAAAGTGGTATCAGAGCAGGTCCGTCCTAGGGGGTTGTCCGCAAAGTCGTGTCCGTGCAGTCTTGTTTATGGTGTGTTGCGCGCCACATTTATAAACAAGAGGCTACGGGGCATTTAGGGATTGTTGACCTTCTTTCATATCTAAGAATTGTTGACCTTTTTCATATTTAAGATCGTGCGGTAGAGCCTACCATAGGGTATGAAGTCCCTTGTACTAACCTTTTATTTCGGTCACCAAGGACGACGTCGATAAAAGGAAGCGACCTGCCATGACATCAACATTTACAAAGTACGAGTGGTAAACAACGGTGCGACGAGGCATGTTGGACAAGGTAAGAATATTGAAGACATTCGGAATGTAAGTTGGGAATGGAAGTGAAGGTGAACATTAGGAATCAAAAAGGGCGAAACGGTAATCGCAAGAGAAAAGACGTGTAGCGAACACGCCTCGGAATCGTGGAAACTTTGATCGGCTCCCGTATTACGTAATAAAGGGGCATACGAGAAGTAGGCGCGATTATATCAGCATTAAGGCACCAAACCCCACCAAAGTTTCGGGGGTTAAGCGTGCTCGAGGTGGGAGCAATTTCATGATGGGTGACCCACGAAGTATGCCAAAATTTTCACACGATGATCCAGAAACAAATGGAAAAAAATAGAAGGTGCAAGATGGTTGGAGACCATAAGAGGAAGCCACCTAGCACGCGACAGGCGAGATTAGAGAAGAGACAGAAAGTACGCTATGGCTTTGGAATTAGGATAGGCTTGAACCACGTTTGGAAACATTTTGTGGCTTAGTTGATAATAACTATGTATATACATATGAATGCGTATGACTACCCATTGTGATTGAATTAGTGGGCACGTGTGTCCCAACGTGAGGACCGTCGGGCGTGTAAGGAGCCCCCTGCGGGGGGGGAGAATATCATGTCGGACTTAACAAGAATGAGCATAAAGAAAAAGGACGATTATAAGAAGGATCCTCCCGGAGTATTATAACACCCCATAAGATTAGTTGAACATTCGGGGACGAATGTTCTAAAGGGGGGGAGGATGTTACATCCGGCATATTTGCGTATTCGAAAATTTGGAAATAACCTTGACTTATAAGGAATAAGGTCATGTTGGATTTTTCTTAATATGTGTATGCCGGTTATGGAAGTATGGATGCGGAGATATTAAGTAAGGCTAAGGGCAAAATCGGAATTTTGGAAATTTGTTTCGGGAATTACAAGACAAGAATTTTCACCAATTGGGCTCAAAGGAATAAGAGGAAAATTAGGCCCAAAGGAGGTGGGGTGGCCGGCCAACTACATGGCCAAGCCCACTTAGTTTAAAGAATTCCATGAAATTATAAGGTGGATTAATTTCAAGAAAAAGAAAAAAAGTCAAGAAAACTCTAGAGAAATTGGAAATAAAGATGAGTCATGTGCATGGTCATGTGATACTTATATATATATATAAGAGAGGGAGTGTTCATCATGGAAGAAACAAGAGAGAAAGAATAAGAAAGAACAAGGAGTTGAAGAATGAAAGAGAGAGGGAAAGTTCGGCCAAAGCAAGAGTCGATTCGAACAGCCCCTATATCAATTGATCATGAAAAATTGTGGTGTTCATGTCTTTCTACTAATTAAGAGGTCCTCTACACCATGGAGTGATTGTTGAAGCAAGAAAAGCATCTTTCATGCAAAAAACACAAGTTGATATGAGAAAGGAAAGGTGAGGTTCAATTTTATTTTTCATGTGTTGTGAATGATTTGTACATGTTGGGGAATGTAGAAATGAAAGGAATTCATGAAAATAGGATGTGAGTTGTGTTGGCCGTATATATGGTGTTATGGCCGTGTGTTATGTGTAATGTGTTGGGATGAAGGACTAATCGAATTTAGCATGTTCTTGTGTTGTTGTAATGCAGAGAAAATGAATGAAACTCATGGAATGTTGGATGTTGTGTTGTGGCCGAATATGGGCTGAATTGGTATAGGTATGTTGAACTAATTTTATGTTGTGTTTTGGTGGTTGTTCGTTGCGGATTATGTAGTGAAAATGAAGGTTTAACGACTTGTGTTGGCGTTGCAATTGTTGCGGGCTGTTTTGAAAATTAATACGGTTTTAATATGTTCTCTTATACTTATGAAGTTAGTGGGGAAATGTAAGGAATTGTTGATGTAGTGTGAGACTTGGAAAGAAAGAAACGCATTATTGTTGTATTCATTAAGTTGGAGGATTTCGGGTAATGTTGTGTTGGTTGGGCTGATTTGAACACCTTATGGATTGTCCCAGAGATGACCTTGAATCATGCTTGAATGGCCTTGAAATAATATTTGAACGTATGATCATTGATTTTGGTTTGAATGTATGAAGTTTGTTTGAATAAATGGAATATTGTCGACCTATGTAGAAAGGGATTGTTAATGTTAGAATGTGTTATGAATTGATTATGAACGTCGTCATTATGATTGTTGGTTGGTTGTTGTTGATATGGGCCGAGCCATAATTCTCGGGACGGTGTATTTACGGAGAGGGAGATGCTGCCCAAATTTTGTAGACAAGAGAAGGATGGAAGATTTGAAAGCAAAAGTCTACTATCGACAAATTGGTAAACATGACCATTTGCAAATTCTGGGCGAAACGGGATTCGAGATTGAACGAGCATAAGACGTCCGAAAGGTATGTGAAGCTATTCCTCCCCTTCCTTTGGCATGTCCTAGGTGTTCTAGGCTTGAATTTGAGCTTCGGGGTTATTCGTTCATCGGAAGTCGATTCGAAATTGAGCACTATTCATTCAGGCGATTGAACTAGAATCTTTATATTTTGTTGGAAAATGTTCAAACGTCCGTAACTTGCGAATGTGATCGAATTGCCTGAAACTTCATAGATGACTCCATTAAGTGATATATTATTTTTCCAAAGCTTTTCTAAAAAACACTCCGGGCGGGGGTGTGATATATTATTTTTAAGGCTTTTCTAAAACCACTCCGAAGGGGTGTGTATATTATTTTCTAAGGCAAAACCACTCCGAAGGGGAGTGTGATATTTTATAAAACTTTTTTAAAAAACCACTCCGGCGGGGGTGCGATATTTTATTATTATTATTACTAATATTAATATGCCCGAAGGGGCTAGGATTAGTATTATGTCGCGAGTGGCATGCCCGATGGGGCCGTAGGTAGCCGTATGCCACAAGTGACATGCCCACCGCCCGGGCGGGCCGGGATTATTATGCCGGGGCCAACGATGTCCGACGGGGGGCCGGATAGACGTATGTTGGACCCCGGCATGCCCGAAGGGGCCATCATTTTACGTCGGGGCCAGCATGTCCGATGGGGCCGGGATGGATTAATATTGTTACCGGCACACCCGAAGGATTATTATTATTATTATTATTACTATTATTATTACTAGTATTATTATTATTATCATTATCATTATGCCGGGAATGCAATGCCCGGCGGGGCCATCATTATTATTGTGCCGGAAAGCGGCCGTCCGGGCGGACTATTTTATTTAAATATTTAATTCATGTCGGTAACCTAAACTTGCTTTCCGTTACTTTTCTCGATTTACGCTTTAGTAATGCTTTACATACTCGCACATATTCCGTATCGACCCTCCTTCTTCGGGGGCTGCGTTTCATGCCACGCAGTACACCCGGAACGAAGAGAAGACCTGTTAGAAGTTGTCCCCGCGATTGGCGAGCTCCACCTCGCCGGAGTGTTGCCGAGTCAAAGTGTTCGTGTCATGGTTTTCGAGCGTATGTTAGAGACCTTGCATGTGCGGGTCCCGTGGATAGTGCGTCGGGAAGTGCGAATAGATTGTAAATGTTAAAAGAGTTTGTATTTCGAGATAATGATTGCCGTTGAAAAGTTCCATGTTTTAAGAAATTTTCGAAATGGCAGGTTTTATTATGCGAATGTTTAAGGGTTCGCTCGACTCGAGGAGAGTCGGTGCCCATCACACCCCGTGAGGTCGGGGTGTGACAAAGTGGTATCAGAGCAGGTCTGTCCTAGGGGTTGTCCGCAAAGTTCTTAGAGCCCTGTAGAGTCTTGTTTATGTGTGTTGCGCGCCACATTTATAAACAAAGAGGCTACGGGGCATTTAGGATTGTTGACCTTCTTTCATATCTAAGAATTGTTGACCTTCTTTCATATTTAAGATCGTGCGGTAGAGCCCACCATAGGGTATGAAGTCCCTTGTACTAACCTTTATTTCGGTGAAGGACGACGTCGATAAAAGGAAGCGACCTATGACATCAACAGTTACAAAGTACAGTGGTAAACAACGGTGCGGACGAGGCATGTTGGACAAGGTAAGAATATTGAAGTATTACTGGAATGTAAGTTGGGAGAATGGAAGTGAAGGTGAACATTAGGAATCAAAAAGGGCGAAACGGTAATTGCAAGAGAAAAGACGTGTAGCGAACACGCCTCGGAATCTGTGAAACTTTGACTGGCTCCAGATTACGTAATAAAGGGGCATATGAGGAAGTAGGCGCGATTATATCAGCATTAAGGCACCAAACCCCACCAAAGTTTCGGGGTTAAGCGTGCTCAGGTGGGAGCAATTTCATGATGGGTGACCCCCTGGGAAGTATGCCAAAATTTTCACACGATGATCCAGGAAACAAATGGAAAAAAATAGAAGGTGCAAGATGGTTGGAGACCATAAGAGGAAGCCACCTAGCACGCGACAGGCGAGATTAGAGAAGAGACAGAAAGTACGCTATGGCTTTGGAATTAGGATAGGCTTGAACCACGTTTGGAAACATTTTGTGGCTTAGTTGATAATAACTATGTATATACATATGAATGCGTATGACTACCCATTGTGATTGAATTAGTGGGCACGTGTGTCCCAACGTGAGGACTGTTGGCGTGTAAGGAGCCCCTTAAAAGGGGGGGGAGAATATATCATGTCGGACTTAACAAGAATGAGCATAAAGAAAAAGGACGATTATAAGAAGGATCCTCCCGGAGTATTATAACACCCCATAAGATTAGTTGAACATTCGGGGACGAATGTTCTAAAGGGGGAGGATGTTACATCCGGCATATTTGCGTATTCGAAAATTTGGAAATAACCTTGACTTATAAGGAATAAGGTCATGTTGGATTTTTCTTAATATGTGTATGCCGGTTATGGAAGTATGGATGCGGAGATATTAAGTAAGGCTAAGGGCAAAATCGGAATTTTGGAAATTTGTTTCATGGAATTACAAGACAAGAATTTTCTATTGGGCTCAAAGGAATAAGAGGAAAATTAGGCCCAAAGGAGGTGGGGTGGCCGGCCAACTACATGGCCAAGCCCACTTAGTTTAATTAATTCCATGTGCTAAATTATAAGGTGGATTAATTTCAAGAAAAAGAAAGAAAAGTCAAGAAAACTCTAGAGAAATTGGAAATAAAGATGAGGCATGTGCATGGTCATGTGATACTTATATATATATATAAGAGAGGGAGTTGTTCATCCAAAAATCTTGGAAGAAACAAGAGAGAAAGAATAAGAAAGAACAAGGAAGTTGAAGAATGAAAGAGAGGGTTGAAAAGCAAGAGCTGGCCGAACAGCCCCTATATCAATTGATCATGAAAAATTGTATGTTCATGTCTTTCTACTAATTAAGAGGTCCTCTACACCATGGAGTGATTGTGTGCAAGAAAAGCACTCTTGTCATGCAAAAACACAAGTTGGAGACTTGATAGGAGAAAGGAAGGTGAGGTTCAATTTTATTTTCATGTGTTGTTAATGATTTGTACATGTTGGGGAATGTAGAAATGAAAGGAATTCATGAAAATAGGATGTGAGTTGTGTTGGCCGTATATATGGTGTTATGTGTGTTATGTGTAATGTGTTGGGATGAAGGACTAATCGAATTTAGCATGTTCTTGTGTTGTTGTAATGCAGAGAAAATGAATGAAACTCATGGAATGTTGGATGTTGTGTTGTGGCCGAATACGGGCTGAATTGGTATAGGTATGTTGAACTAATTTTATGTTGTGTTTTGGTGGTTGTTCGTTCTTGCGGATTATGTAGTGAAAATGAAGGTTTAACGACTTGTGTTGGCGTTGCAATTGTTGCGGGCTGTTTTGAAAATTAATATGGTTTTAATATGTTCTCTTATACTTATGAAGTTAGTGGGGAAATGTAAGGAATTGTTGATGTAGTGTGAGACTTGGAAAGAAAGAAACGCATTATTGTTGTATTCATTAAGTTGGAGGATTTCGGGTAATGTTGTAAGTTGGTTGGGCTGATTTGAACACCTTATGGATTGTCCGAGATGACCTTGAATCATGCTTGAATGGCCTTGAAATAATATTTGAACGTATGATCATTGATTTTGGTTTGAATGTATGAAGTTTGTTTGAATAAATGGAATATTGTCGACCTATGTAGAAAGGGATTGTTAATGTTAGAATGTGTTATGAATTGATTATGAACGTCGTCATTATGATTGTTGGTTGGTTGTTGTTGATATGGGCCGAGCCATAATTCTCGGGACGGTGTATTTACAGAGGAGATGCTGCCCAAATTTTTGTAGACAAGAGAAGGATGGAAGATTTGAAAGCAAAAGTCTACTATCGACAAATTGGTAAACATGACCATTTGCAAATTCTGGGCGAAACGGGATTCGAGATTGAACGAGCATAAGACGTCCGAAAGGTATGTGAAGCTATTCCTCCCCTTCCTTTGGCATGTCCTAGGTGTTCTAGGCTTGAATTTGAGCTTCGGGGGTTATTCTGTTCATCGGAAGTCGATTCTGAAATTGAGCACTATTCATTCAGTGCGATTGAACTAGAATCTTTATATTTTGTTGGAAAATGTTCAAACGTCCGTAACTTGCAGGAATGTGATCGAATTGCCTTGAAACTTCATAGATGACTCCATTAAGTGATATATTATTTTCCAAAGCTTTTCTAAAACCACTCCGAAGGGGGTGTGATATATTATTTTTAAGGCTTTTCTAAAACCACTCCGAAGGGGGTGTGTACAAAACCACTCCGAAGGGAGTGTGATATTTTATAAAACTTTTTAAAAACCACTCCGAAGGGGGTGCGATATTTTATTATTATTATTACTAATATTAATATGCCCGAAGGGGCTAGGATTAGTATTATGTCGCGAGTGGCATGCCCGATGGGGCCAGGGTAGCCGTATGCCACAAGTGACATGCCCACTGCCCGAAGGGGCTGGGATTATTATGCCGGGGCCAGCATGTCCGATGGGGCCAGGATAGACGTATGTTGGACCGGCATGCCCGAAGGGGCCATCATTTTACGTCGGGGCCAGCATGTCCGATGGGGCCAGGATAGACGTATGCTGGACCGGCACACCCGAAGGGGATTATTATTATTATTATTATTATTACTATTATTATTACTAGTATTATTATTATTATCATCATTATCATTATGCCGGAAGCGGCAATGCCCGAAGGGGCCATCATTATTATTGTGCCGGAAGCGGCCGTCCGAAGGGACTATTTTATTTAAATATTTAATTCATGTCAGGTAACCTAAACTTGCTTTCTGTTGTACTTTTCTGATTTACGCTTTAGTAATGCTTTACATACTCAGTACATATTCCGTACTGACCCTCCTTCTTCGGGGGGCTGCGTTTCATGCCACGCAGGTACACCCAGATGAAGAGAAGACTTGTTAGAAGTTGTCCCCGCGGGATTGGCGAGCTCCACCTCAGTTCGGAGTGTTGCCGAGTCAAAGTGTTCGTGTCATGGTTTTCAGCGTATGTTAGAGACTTTGCAGACAGTGTCCTGTGGATAGTGCGTCGGGAAGTGCGAATAGATTGTAAATGTTAAAAGAGTTTGTATTTCCAGATAATGATTGCTGTTTGAAAAGTTCCATGTTTTAAGAAATTTTCGAAATGGCAGGTTTTATTATGCGAATGTTTAAGGGTTCGCTCGACTCTGAGGAGAGCCGGGTGCCCATCACACCCTAGTGAGGTCGGGGTGTGACACAACCGGTACGACGCCAACTCAATGTACTCGGTCTCGAAGCCCCGATAAGCCGCGCGCACGCGAAAGACCGTCCGATGAACTCCAGGGGTCCTCACTCGGCTTTGACCCGAAGAACTCTGGCGGATTACAGGTCAAGAAATAGCGGGCCCTCTGACTGTCACGTCCGTCCGCATGATCATCCCCTACTCCGTGCCTCTGAACCTGCCCTGCTACCAATCTGGTAAGCAACTGAACGGCGTCCCTCATAGCCCTGTCCTCCGCCCCTGGCTAAGGAGCTGGAGGCTCGATCCCTCGAACCTCAGGGGCGGGCGGTGGAGCCGCCTCCTGTCCTGCAGCTGCTGCGGCTCTATGTGTTATAGCCCGTATTTTGTACGTCTGGATATTTCAAAGTTGTCGTGGAAAGTTAAGGGCGAGACCATTTTCAAAAATTATTTTAATGCACAAGTGGTTATGAATGTTGCTTATGAACATTACTAGTATGGAAATATTAGGAAAGGCCAAGGGTAAGAAGAGGAATTTGCAAAATGGCTAATGGAAATAATGTGGAAGGCTAGGGGCGAAATGGTAATATTGAGAAAAGTCGAGGGGCAAAATGAAAATTTTACCTAAGGTTAATGAATGTTCCAAAAGGACCATATTGGCCATGCAAAAAAAAAAAAGGAAAAGAATGAAAAATGGTGACAAATTAGTCATCTTTATGACTAATATAAGAAATTTCTAGAAAGGGGCATGTTCCCCTCACATGATTTGGAGGATATATATATATATATATATATATATATATATATATATATATATGAGAAGTCTTCATTTTATGCAAGAGAGTTGGAGAAGGAGAAAAAAAAAGAAAGAAAGAAGAGCAAAAAAAATAAGGACCCATTCGGCCAAGGCATGGAAAAATTGGGTCCATGAAATCTTGTTCCAAAAATTTATTTCTTCATGTATTCCTACTAATTTGAAGGCCCTCTTCAACATGGTACAGTTGTTGAAGCAAGAATCTCTCTTTGTTGCAAGTGGACAACTTAGCCAAGTTGAGGAATTGAGAATAGCCCGTACTGCACGTTTGGATATTTCAAGGCCGTCGCGGAAAGTTAAGGGCGAGACCATCTTCAAAATTTTTTTAATGTGTAAGTAGGTTATGAAAAATGTTTATGGACAGTGGTAGTGTGAAAATACTAGGAGAGGCTAAGGGCGGAAAGAGAAATTTGCAAAATGGGTTATGAAAATAATGCGGAAGACTTGGGGCAAAATGGTAATATTGAGAAAAGTCGGAGGGCAAAATGGGAATTTCACATAAGGGTTCAAGAATATTCCTAAAAGGGCCCTAATGGCCATGTGACAAAAAAAAAAAAAAAAAAGAAAAGATGACAACAAAATAATAAGTCATCTTTTAGAAATAAAAAGGAAAATGGAAGAAAAATCTAGAGAGGGGCAGAGAGAAGTAGGATGAATATATATATAAGAGAGAAGAGTATTCATCTTTCATTAAGAAAGAAAGAACAACAAAAAAAAGAGAGCAAGGAGAGAGGGGTTCGGCCAACCCTCCAAATTTTTACCCCTCAAAATCTTGATTCCAAAATTAGTTTCTTGTGGTTTTCATGCTAATTCAAGGTCCCTCTTCAACTTAGTGTGATTGGTTTGGAAGAAAGAGGACTTGTTTCTTCAAATAGACAACTTACTTAAGTGAAGAAGATTGAAGAAAAAGGTAAGAATTCATTCCTTTTTATTATGATATGAAGGTTTGGTTGTGTTGTAGTATATGAAAATGAGTAGAAACTATGGGAATATGGAAGTTTACAAAGTGGATATACATGTATGCATGTAGCGTGTGTGTATATATATATAGTGTGGTTATGATGAATTTTAAGTTGTATTATAGTTGTGGCTATTGTGGAATTTGTGTTGGAAGTGGAAGGTGATGAAAATTTGATAAGATGGAAAATTGGCCTATGGCCGTGTGGTATATGTAGGAGGAAACATGTTGAATTTATTTTGTTTAACATGTTAGTTGTGTCGTGGTGAGTCTTGTAATGTAAATGAAGGTAAAATGAAGTAAGATTGCATTGAAAGTGGGATGTAGAAGCTTATGTTGTTTAAGTAGGATTTTATGATATTATGATAATGCTAAGTTGTTCAATGTGAATTATGATTATGGTTGATGAAACTAGACGATGGAAGCATGTTATGAATAAGTATGCTAAGAATTAGGAGATTTGGAATGAATTATGACTTTGGTGGAAAGTTGTGTATTTTGTATAATTTGTCTATATATTGTAAAAATGGTATGTGTTTCCGAATGGCATTGTAAAATTAGTAGTGTATATGAAGATGATGGATATTGATTTGAACATGTGAAGTCGGAATGAAAGTTATTGTATTATGTTGGAAAGTCGATTAGTTATGTATCATATTGTGTTTTGTTGTGGTTGTTGATGTTCTTGGTGTTGTTGTTGATTGTTTTGAGCCGAGTTAAGTCCTCGGGGTGTCACATTTATAGGGGAAGTGCTTTTGCGGAATTTCGGTAGCCAAATAGAAACCAAAGATTGAAATGTTAAGTCTCATGAATAGTAACTGGTCAATATGACCATTTGCAGATTTTTGGCGAAACAAGACCGGAGTTTCGACGAGCTTAACAAGCGAGAAAGGTATGTAAAGCTTTTCATTTCTTTCTTGGCACGACATAGATGTACTAGGTTCGAATTCGGATCTCGGGGGTGCTCCTATCTCTCGGAATCCGCATCTAAAATTGAGTCTTTTTCATTCAATGCAATTGAACCATAAGCCATATAAAAGTGCGCCTAAACTTTCATACCTTGGCAAATGATTTTGAATCGCTTAAAACCTTCCTAGATAACTTTTACGGAGTTTAATGTTTATGATTTGCGTCCGCCACCTCAATTGACCGAGGTGGGTTCACTATTTCCGATTTTACCCTTTTGTGTTTATAACTTGTCTTCGAGCGGTTTTAAAGGAAACGTTTTTAACTACTCCTCTATTTATTACTTAAAAAGTGTTTTAAATATTCCGTTAAGTCCTATGATGCGTTTTGATATGTACCACGAATCCGAACGTTCTGTTCCGACATAATCCTCCGTGATGTCCGAAAGGTACGTACTATGACTCCGTCCGATTTCATTGATTTGATTCGTTATTCGATATGCCTCATCGAGTCTCCGGATATATATATGTCATTTTAATGCATTAGTTTCTCACTACTCACTCGTGGATGCCCAATGTTTCCCACACCGAGCCCGGCCATATGTTATCAAGCGTTTCCTCTCGCATTGTTCGCCGTGCCTCGGTGTGAGCCTATGACATGTACATGGGTCCGAAGTATGATGTGCCATGTACATATATTATGATATCTGATGGTGTGATGTGGTATGGCCATTTGGTATGTTATGACGGGTTTGGAGATATTCCCTACTCTGAAGTATGATGTGTTTTGGCGCGGGACGGGGGCGCCTCGGTTTGAGTCCCATAGCGGGGCCGGCTTTGCATATGTTTTCTTCGCATGCATTACTTATGATTTCGATATGCATTTTTGATTACCTATGCATCTCGTTCGTTCCGCACATTCTCTCGATTTTAGTTTTATTTATTACGGTCTACTCGCTTTACATATTCAGTACATTTTCCGTACTGACCCCCTTTCTCGGGGGCTGCGTTTCGTGCCGCGCAAGTACAGACATTTGATTTGCTGATTCGCCCGCCTAGGTTGTTTGCTCAGCTGGTTGAAGTGCTCCTTTGTCCGGGGCCCGTATTTGGTATAAAATTATCTGTTGCATTTGTACCTATTCATTCTGGGGTACGACGGGGCCCTGTCCCGTCATATGATTATGTTTTGTTCTGTAGAGGTCTGTAGACATGTGGTGTGGGTTCTGTATATGTTTCGTGAGATGTGCGTACGTTTAGAGTTTATCTATGTTTTGTGACGGCCTTATCGGCCTTCGTGCGGCATGCCCACTTGTCCTTGTTAAATTATTATTTCTGCTCATTTGTAATATTTTGCTAATTTTAGGTTAAGGTACGTATGAGTGTCCAACTAGGGCACGTGTCGCGGCCTACGGAGTTGGGTCGTGACAAAAGTGGTATCAGAGCGGTTAGGTCCTCGGAATGTCTACAGACCGTGTCTAGTAGAGTCTTGTTTATGGTGTGAAGCGCGCCACATTTATAAACAGGAGGCTACAGGGCATCTAGGAATTGTTGACCTTCTTTCTGTCTTAGATCGTGCGATAGAGCCAAGTCATAGGAAATAAAAATTCCTTGCGCAAGCTTTACATATGGCGGAAGATGGTAAGCGGTGACTGGAGAGGTCGCACAGGTAAGTTCGAATATATTTGTTCCGTTACCTGAAATAGAAGGTTCTGGATGGCTAGAATGGGATACGAAGCTGAATATCCTGTACGGTATTATGGGTATTTGCGGCGTACAGATTTCGAGTAACAAGAATTTGCAAAGGTGACTACCGAAGGTCAAGAAGGGTAAAATAGTAATTGTACAAAAAGGACGTGTTGCGAGTATGCCTCGGGATCCGTAAGGCCTCGATTAGCTTCGTATTATGTAATAAAGGTCGTGTGTGGAAATGGACGTGATTATACCGACATTAAGGGACTAGAATCCGTCGAAGTTGCGAAGTTAAGCGTGCTCAGGGGGGAGCAATTTTAGGATGGGTGACCCCCTGGGAAGGATACAAGAAAATTCCACAATTGTAGGTATAAGAAATAAATGGAAAGTTGGGGTGACCTAAAGGAAAAGGAAGTATGTGAAGCGGCACGCACCCTTACAGAAGTCGCGCAGACTGGAGCAGATTAAATGGGGAAAAAGAAGAAAGCGCAATATTGCCTGAGAATTAGGGAAAGTTCGAAAAGCGATTGGAAGTGTTTGCAAGTAGAATGGTGATGAGTGTATATATATATATGTATGCGTAGGACTTTTCCCTGGTGATTACGTTAGTCGAAAGGCGAGTCCTAACGACAAAAGATTGCAACTAACGGAAGGTACCATGACACGGAACTTAAAGGATGAAGTGAAAGGTGAGGAACAAATGTTACGGAATGGACTGACCCCGATTGCGTTGCAATTAGTGATTGGAAGAATTCTAACATGACGATATTTGGAAAAGCAACTGAGTAAGGATATTGAGAGTAAGGAAATTGAAGTGTTGGAAGGAAATAAGGATAAGAAGTATGATCAAGTAGAGCCTTCGAGGGAGCTGACAGGCGAGGTAGGAAATCCGTGTGTAGGAATGAGGGAAGCAAGTTTGTAATCAAGCGAGGAGTAAGACGCGACAAGGAAATTTCTGTAGGTCTCTAAAGTAGTAGGAAAAGTAGCGACCACGAACGCGACTCCGTATGCCATATTTACGCGCTTCGACATCGATGAAACTCGCTACCATATCCCGCATTTTGAATTTAATTATGCTTCTATCTAATGTACCTCCGTACGTTCGATTCTGATTACAAATCGGTTTGACGCCTCTCTGTACGTCTGACTCTGATACGGATCTGTCTGATATGCATCTATGTACGATTGACTTTGATTACGAATCTGTGATATACGTACGTACGTCGAACCCGAATGTAAATCTACGGTATATGTGTCGGTGCGCTTGCCTCTGACTCCGGATGTATCCAATATAGTTCGGCACGTCTGATTCCGACTATGGCATTGTCCGATATGCTTCTGTACGTCTGGCTCCGATTTTGAGTCTGTCTAAGATAATCGTCGGAATATGATTCTGTCTGTTGTACTTTCGTGCTTCCGATTCCGGATATGACTCTGTCCGACGTCCGTTTGATCTTCTGATTCTGACAAAGATTCGGTTCGCCCTATATCCGATTTAAGACCCCGAGCAGCCCTAGTAAAGAGATGCCGAAGAATGACGAAGGAGTTGGAAAATGAAGACCCTTACAAGTGCTTCGATCAAGCCTAAGTACGTGTGCGGGAAGATAGACACCTCCCCGGAGTATCCGAAGCCCTATAAGGTCAGTTGAACATTCGAGGACGAATGTTCTAAAGGGGGGGAGGATGTTATAGCCCGTACTCTGCACGTTTGGATATTTCAAGGTCGTCGCGGAAAGTTAAGGGCGAGACCATCTTCAAAAAAATTTTTAATGTGTAAGTAGGTTATGAAAAATGTTTATGGACAGTGGTAGTGTGAAAATATTAGGAGAGGCTAAGGGCGGAAAGAGAAATTTGCAAAATGGGTTATGAAAATAATGCGGAAGACTTGGGGCAAAATGGTAATATTGAGAAAAGTCGGAGGGCAAAATGGGAATTTCACATAAGGGTTCAAGAATATTCCTAAAAGGGCCCTAATGGCCATGTGACAAAAAAAAAAAAAAAAAAAAAGATGACAACAAAATAATAAGTCATCTTTTAGAAATAAAAGGAAAATGGAAGAAAAATCTAGAGAGGGGCATGTGCCCCTCACATGCATGCAAGTAGGATGAATATATATATAAGAGAGAAGAGTATTCATCTTTCATTAAGAAAGAAAGAACAACAAAAGAAGAGAGAGCAAGGAGAGAGGGGTTCGGCCAACCCTCCAAATTTTTACCCCTCAAAATCTTGATTCCAAAATTAGTTTCTTGTGGTTTTCATGCTAATTCAAGGTCCCTCTTCAACTTAGTGTGATTGGTTTGGAAGAAAGAGGACTTGTTTCTTCAAATAGACAACTTACTTAAGTGAAGAAGATTGAAGAAAAAGGTAAGAATTCATTCCTTTTTATTATGATATGAAGGTTTGGTTGTGTTGTAGTATATGAAAATGAGTAGAAACTATGGGAATATGGAAGTTTACAAAGTGGATATACATGTATGCATGTAGCCGTGTGTGTATATATAGTGTGGTTATGATGAATTTTAAGTTGTATTATAGTTGTGGCTATTGTGGAATTTGTGTTGGAAGTGGAAGGTGGATGAAAATTTGATAAGATGGAAAATTGGCCTATGGCCGTGTGGTATATGGTAGGAGGAAACATGTTGAATTTATTTTGTTTAACATGTTAGTTGTGTCGTGGTGAGTCTTGTAATGTAAATGAAGGTAAAATGAAGTAAGATTGCATTGAAGTGGGATGTAGAAGCTTATGTTGTTTAAGTAGGATTTTATGACCTTATGGAAGCTAAGTTGTTATAATGTGAATTATGATTATGGTTGATGAAACTAGACGATGGAAGCATGTTATGAATAAGTATGCTAAGAATTAGGAGATTTGGAATGAATTATGACTTTGGTGGAAAGTTGTGTATTTTGTATAATTTGTCTATATATTGTAAAAATGGTATGAAATGTTTCCGAATGGCATTGTAACGATTTTGATTAGTAGTGAATGTGAAGATGATGGTATTGATTTGGACATGTGAAGTCGGAATGGAAGTTATTGTATTATGTTGGAAAGTCGATTAGTTGTATCATATTGTGTTTTGTTGTGGTTGTTGATGTTGCTGTTGGGTTGTTGTTGATTGTTTTGAGCCGAGTTAAGTCCTCGGGGTGTCACATTTATAGGGGAAGTGCTGCCGAAATTTCGGTAGCCAAATAGAAACCAAAGATTGAAATGTCAAGTCTCATGAATAGTAACTGGTCAATATGACCATTTGCAGATTTTTGGCGAAACGGGACCGGAGTTTCGACGAGCTTAACAAGCGCGAAAGGTATGTAAAGCTTTTCATTTCCTTTTCATGGCACGACATAGGTGTACTAGCTTCGAATTCGGCCCTTGGAGCCGCTCCTATCTCTCGGAATCTGCATCTAAAATTGAGTCTTTTTCATTCAATGCAATTGAACCATAATGCATTTGTTTTTGGATATAAGTGCGCCTAAACCTTCATACCTTTCGCAAATGATTTTGAATCGCTCTAAAACCTTCCTAGATAACTTTACGGAGTTTAATGTTTATGATTTTGCGTCCGCCGCCTCGGCTTGATCCGAGGTGGGTTCACTATTTCGATTTTACCCTTTTGTGTTTATAACTTGTCTTCGAGCGGTTTTAAAGGAAACGTTTTTAACTACTCCTCTATTTATTACTTAAAAAGTGTTTTAAATATTCCGTTAAGTCCTATGATGCGTTTTGATATGTACCACGAATCCGAACGTTACGTTCCGACATAATCCTCCGTGATGTCTGAAAGGTACGTACTATGACTCCGTCCGATTTCATTGATTTGATTCGTTATTCGATATGCTTCATTGAGTCTCTGGAAATATATATATGTCATTTTAATGCATTAGTTTCTCACTACTCTACTCGTGGATGCCCCAATGTTTCCCCCACTGAGCCCGGGCCAGGATATGTTATCAAGCGTTTCCTCTGCATTGTTCGCCGTGCCTCGGTGTGAGGGGGCAGGTATGACATGTACATGGGTCCGAAGTATGATGTGCCATGTACATATATTCTGATATCTGATGGTGTGATGTGGTATGGCCATTTGGTATGTTATGACGGGTTTGGAGATATTCCCTACTCTGAAGTATGATGTGTTTTGGCGCGGGACAGACGGGAGCGCCTCTGTTCTGTTCACCGAGTCCCATAGCGGGGCCGGCTTTGCATATGTTTTCTGCATGCATTACTTATGATTTCTGATATGCATTTTTGATTACCTATGCATCTCGTTCGTTTCCGTACATTCTGTTCTGATTTTAGTTTTATTTATTACAGTCTCTGCTTTACATATTCAGTACATTTTCCGTACTGACCCCCTTTCTCCGGGGGCTGCGTTTCGTGCCGCGCAGGTACAGACATTTGATTTGCTGATTCGCCCGCCTAGGTTGTTTGCTCAGCTGGTTGAAGTGCTCCTTTGTCCGGGGCCCGTATTTGGTATAAAATTATCTGTTGCATTTGTACCTATTCATTCTTGGGGTACGACGGGGCCCGTCCCGTCATATGATTATGTTTTGTTCTGTAGGTCCGTAGACATGTGGTGTGGTCGTGACAAAAGTGGTATCAGAGCGGTTAGTGTTACACCCCGGGTAAATTTTCATTCATGCGTGGAATTGAATAAATGAAGGGAAAGGATTACGGGTATCGAATCGATGAAGTGTCGAATTAGTTTCGAGAAGGACCCGTCAGCCCATATATGGACTTAGACCCTTCGTCAACAGTAGCCCGAAGCAAAGGACCGCTCCGTCACGAGATGCGACGCCATATGCGACTCGCATGTTGAACATGCGAATCGCAGTGAAACGTGCGTACCATCGCGAGTCGTGCCGGGAGAAGCGGGTTCTCTCGGCACCACCGCGACACTAAGTGCGACTCGCGCATGTGTGACATGCGACTCGCACGTAAGTGTCGCATGTCGTGCCCGACGGAACCCCTTCTCTGTCAACAGATGCGACGCGAGGTGCGACTCGCAGGCGTGACATGCGACTCGCATGTAGTGTCGCATGTCATGCCGATTCAGATTTTGCCGAACACCTTTTTTAAAAAGA
>NW_026718895.1:0-19412 GCF_029784015.1 Lycium ferocissimum | reverse complement strand
TCCACAAAGTATTCAAGACAGTTCAAACAATATGCTATGAAACCCGAAAGCTTCCAACTTAACGAATACGACAATAATGCGTTTCTTTCTTTCTTTAACGAATACGACAATATGCTATCAAACAATGAATGTTGTTTCATCACCTATGGATGAGAGTTATGCTCCTTGTTTAGGTCATTCTTTATTTGACTCTAGTGATGCAGTTGTTGATGAGAACTCATTCATGTCTAATGTGCACTATGCTAGTAGTCTTTTAGTTGTAGTAATGGAAGGGGATATGACTAATCTCATTAGTCAAGGTTTTAAATTGTGTGATAACACATTGTAGGATGATAATAAAGATGAGTTTGCAGTTTATTTTTGTCCACTTTGGCTTACTAATGAAGGAAGAAAAGATGGTGAAATTCCCAATGAAGATAATGAGACACATGAAGCTTTTGGTGTCTTAGATATTAAGGAAGTTGAGCTAAATGCAGGATATAGGAGCTTAAGTGTGGAAAAGGATAAGTGCTCACATATTGCTAATTTCACAATATCTTTATCTTGTTTCGTCGATCCTTTTTTTGCAGGTTTATTCCAAGCCACTTCTTGAGGAAATTACTTTTGATCCATATCTTTATTATGGTATATCTAATGGTGAGGTTAAATTATTTAGCAAGAGCAAATATGGTATGGTTTCCTTGTATTCATACGCTTTTGGTCTAGCTAATGACCCTCTCAGCTTAAAGAGCTTATGAATTGTGTTTTTAGTGCTTGTGTTGGTGATTACATTTTCTCTCGTTAGATGATGTTATACTTGGACATTTAAAAGGAGTGTTTGTGCATAAAAATAATAAGTGGATTAAATGGTTGCATGGTCACTACCTTGTGTTACTCATACCAAGTGGTTGTTGTGTTTTTCACATTGTGATTATCATGTTGGTTGCGGGAAAATATCAAGATTCAAGGACGAGAATCATCTTTAAGAGAGGAAGAATGATAGCAACCATGAAGGCTCAAATGCATTAAATAGCAAATAAGGTCACCACCAAGATTCGAGATGAATCTTCTTTAAGAGGGGGAGAATGATAGCAGCCATGGAAGCTCAACTCCATTGAAGTACAAGGAAATGGTCTGTCAAGATTAACGGGCTTCAATTAGCAATTAAAAAATTGTCTTGTGATGGCAGAAGACCTCCAGCCCTATTCAGATTTTTTCCTCAAGTCTTACACCTATTTGGAGGCCCAAATTAAAGTCCAAAGTGAGATGAAATGAGGCCCAAATCAGCCCCAAAAGAAGAAGTTTCCAGTAGCCCATATTGGCCCAAATATTAGTTTCTAGAATAAATATTTAATTGTTGTTTTAATCTATGTTGACTTGCATTGGTCCAAGTGTGGGTAGTCTTCGAGGTTGTTTTAATCTATGTTGACTACATTGGTCCTAGTGTGGGAAGTCTTCTATGTTTTTAGGGAAGATAATTCCCATTTATTTCTATTTTGACTAGTTCCTTTCTTTACAACTATATAAAAGGGTGATTGTCATTCATTGTAAATTAGATTTTGAAGAATATATTATATTGAGAGTTCTTTTGAACCGTTGTGGCATTACTTTAGGATTTATCTTTCAACCTAACTGGTTCTTAGTTCAAGGTAGTAAGATAATTTCTTCTTTGATATCTTTGATTTCTTTTTGGTATTCTTTCGAAGGCGATTAGTTCTAATTACTAATTGTTGTCTTAAGTTACTCATAAAGCGGTCAGGATCCGAATCTACTGTTTTTGATTTGTTATCTCAAGTAAAGGCGTTAGATTTCTTCCTATATAAATCTATACGTTGTTACTTGGATCTTGTCAAGACTTTAGAACTTACGTTCTTGGAAATTCGTGAATTGTTCCTTCGAATTTCCCATATCTTTTATTTTCTAGTTTTTAGATTCTTTTCTATATTTGCTTCCGCACTTCTTATATTTTAATTGTAAATTTGGGATCTCCCTAACCTCGTTGTTGTCACTATGCATGAGGAGAATCGCCGATTGACGCTCTCCCAATTCCTCCCTAATTTTCCGACCATTTGTCAAAAGAGACACCTTGGTTTTTCCTCTAAGCTCTCCTTCCTTTCCGCTCACACCTTGAGAACTACTCTCCTCTTCCCCCAAATTCTTCTTTTGTAATGCACTATAACCCTTCTCCTTCAACTCCCTCATTTTGTTATAGATCCCACCCATTTGGGAGGGGGTCATGGGATTCAAGACATGTTTGACGCCATTGTGACAAGGGTGTATTGGTTATTTCTCCCATTATGGTTGACGGACCTATCATATTGCCATGGTCGGCCAAGTAGAAGATGACACGCTTGCATGGGAACAACATCACATAACACCTCATCGTGATACTTCCCAATCGTGAATTTGATGATAGCTTGCCGAGTCACCTTCAATTCACCACATTCATTACGAGCCATTGAAGTTTGTAAGGGTTTTCATGGCGGGTGGTGGAAGTTTCAAGAAATCAACAAGGGTGGTACTAGCAACATTGGCACAACTCCCACTATCAATGATCATGATGCTAGTGTTTTGGTTAATGATGCACTTGGAATGGAAGGGATTTTCCCGTTGACTTGGGTCATCCATTTCTTTGCTTATCATGGTCCTTCGGACCACATAGAGAGGTACAATAGGTTCATCATCACCCTCAACACCATCCCCTTCACTATCGTGTTGTTCATTTTCATGATCGCCCTCGTCATCTCCTTCCTCATATTCTTCCTCATTCTCACAACAAGTGTCTCTCAAAATAAACGCTCTACGATTAGGGCATTCACTTGCTCTATGACCAAAGCCATGACACTTAAAGCATTGAATAAGAGTTTTAGTACCTCCTTCTTTTGGAGCAAACTTCGGAGGTTGTTTGTCAACTTGCTTCTCAACTTGAGTATTCTTCACAAAGGGTTTCTTGGCCTCTTGCATGGGGCGTTTATTCTTTTGCCAATTGGAGAAGGAAGCTCTTCATTCTTTGTTATTACTCCATGAACTCACATAGCCCCTTGACTTATTGATTTTGTCTTCCTTGAGACCCTCCTCTATATCAATAGCCGCTTGAAGGGTCTCTTCAATGCTCTCATAGTTGTGGAGTCTCATTTGGGAGACAATGTAACCATTTCACCCGGCTCGGAACCGAGTCATAGCATTTAACTCATCCTCGTCAAAGTCGATTCTCATCTTGACAATTTGGAACTTATCATAGTATTCTTTCACACTTTTTTTGTTTTTCCTTAAGGTATACACCTTCTTGCGTTGTTCTTGCCTGTACCGTTCGGTGACATACTTACGCCGCATGGCATCCTTTAATTCATCCCAAGTAGGCGTGGGGGGAAGTCCAATGATTCTTCTTGCCTTCACTTGCGCTTCCCACCATGTGAAGGCGTACCCTTTGAATTGAGCAATGGCGTAAGATGCCTTTAAGTTAGGGCCAAAACCATTCCGGATGCAAAGTCGAGACTTTTGACCTTCGATTTTATTTTGAGACATAAGTTGTTCATGAATTTGTTGCATGGAACAATTAGGAAAATTTGGGACCAAAATTGGAATTAATGGAAGTTGAAAATCATGCAAAAATTTTTTCTTTGTTGGCCGTGTGGTGTGGAAATGGCCCACACAATTTGTGGACAATTTTAATTGGTCCAACACATGTGTGGGCCAAGGGACACTTGGATGAATCATCTTAGGGATTAAAAGATGACTTCTAAGTCATCTTTATTCATTTCCAACACTTAGTAAAAAAAGAGCAAGAAGTGAAGAGAAAGTGAGGCTCTCGGCCAAGAGAGGAAAAAAACAAAGTTCAATTCTAGCCATCCCAAAATTATTTCTTTGATGCAAACCCACTAATTTGAGGTCCCTAAGTAGCGTGGAAGCGTTGTTCGGGTCATCCAACCATTCGTTGTGTCAATTGCAAACCCTAGGCAAATTGTGGAGTTGAAGAAGAAAGGTAAGATTTAATTATGTTTTATGTGTTATAAAGGTTGTATGCATGTTGTAGTATGTTAAAATGGATGAAAATCATGAAATATAGTATGTTGGAATGAGGCCATGTGTATGAGGTTTGGCCGTGTGAGGTGTGTGTGTTGTGTTGTGTTTAAGTGATGAATTAAGTCTAGTAGTATGTTAATTGTTGTAGTGTGAAGAAATGAATGAGAATCATCATATATGTGCATGTTGGTATGTTGGCCGAATGTAGGCCATTTATGTGACAAGAATGAATTAATATCGCTTAATGTTTTAGTTGTTGTCGTTATGAATTCTATGTTGAAATGAGAGTTTAATGACTCAAATTGATGTTGTAATTGTTGCGGACTGATTTGGAGGTTATTGTACATTTAATGTAATTTGTATATTATGAGAATGACATTGTTAGAATGTGAATTGTTGGTGCAAATCATGATTTGGAAGTGAGGGATGGAGTTATAGTTGTGTTCTCGGGTTGGGGGCGTTTTCGGGTGAATTGGAGCAATTGTTGGATTGTTTGAAATGTTGTATGAATTGCTTAGAATGTTCTTGAATGTTGTTGGTATGGGTTCGGGTTAGTATTGGAATGTATAAGCGTTAATGTTGGCTTGAACGTAAGCCGTTGAATCAAATATATTGAATTTATGAATGTTGTTGAATGATGGAAAAGAGAGTTATTAATGTTGTATTGCCTTTCGGATTGATTATTAATGTTGCTAGGTTGGTTGTTGTTGTTGTTGTTTTGATTTGCCGAGTTAAATTCTCGGGTTGGCCTATTTATTAGGGAAATGCTGCCCAAATTTCGTAGAATTAAGGGCTAAATTGGAATTAAATGCCCAAATGTCTCTAGCTAATGTTTGGCATATTATGACTTGTTTGTAGACCTTGGGCAGCCCGAGACGTAGGTTGGATTTATCTTGAGTTTGAGCTAGCGTTGAGTGCGTACGAGGTATGTAAAGCTCAATCCTTTCTTCTTTTGGCATGCCTTAGTTTCAAGTAGGCTATGACACGAGCTCGAGGAAATTCGATTCTCGCAATCCGAGCATGTTTATGACTCTTATTCGTTTCTTGGAATTCGTATGTTGATATGATGAAATATTGGCTTTTATGTCTTTGAAATATTTGATTTTCAACTTTTGCATAAAAAGTTTGGCTTTTAAAAAGTTCCGTAACACGGAAAGGCTCGGATTGCCTCGATATGCTCGTAGGTGATTGTATGATGTATGATGAGTATGTTTTTCATAGGCGGGCCCGACTCGGGTCAACACCCGTCCGTGGGCCCCGCGACTCTTCTTTTTTGTAATTCTGATGACTTGTGACAAAATATGATATGACTAATATCCCGATTTTAAGTATGGTCATTTTACTTATCATTTGAGTCTATGATAATGATTTTATGCATATGGTTACTCACGACTCCGTTCGTGCATTCTCGTTATATCTTTCGCCGAGTCCCGGCCGGCTCGTTGTCGTGCGCACTTTGTTATACTCCGGTTATGCCGTGATTATGGTTCACCGAGCCCTCGCTCGAGGGCCGGGTTCCGCTTATATTTGGTGATATGTTGTGTATGGCGTTATGCTGTGTACGATGTGTGACGGGATACGGAGATTTGAAACTTTCTAGTGTTATGCTGTGTTATGGCGCCATCGACGGGCGGGCGACCATATTTTTCCGAGCCCTATGCATGATTTGTATTTTTTTTTTTTTAAAGTAAACATTTTGATATTTTGGAAACGCATTTACTTTCTCGTACTTCGTTCGAGTATGATTCGATTTGTATACTATATTTCTCGCTTTGCATACTCGCACATATTTCGTACCGACCCCTTTCTTCGGGGTCGCGTTTCATGCCCGCAGTACGTACGCAAGTTTGGTGATCCACCAGTTTAGGACACCCTCTTCTGCTGTTTGGAGTGCTCCCCTTATTCCGGAGCCACATTTTGGTATATATTCGTTCGTTGCATTTGTATATATTTGTTCAGGGGTACGGCGGGGCCCTGTCCCGTCATATGATTCCGTTTGTCTGTTTAGAGGTCTGTGGACATGTATGTGGGTTATGCCCATTCGTACGCTGTGTTTGTATGTTATTGTTCGGGCGATCCCATTCGCCGTGGCCCCTCGTCGGCTTGCATTTGTATATGTTTTGGGCCGTTGCGCCATTTGATAGCCTTGCCGGCTTTGATATATATATATATATGTGTTTGAGATGTGTTTGAGATGCTTGATATAATCCGAGACAACGTTTGATATTTGTGTCCGTATAAGCCATCCGTTTGCGACTCGGATTTATGATTGTGTTTGGGTGCCCACCGGGCACTAGTCACGGCCTACGGGTTGGGTCGTGACAAAGTGGTATCGTAGCGGTTCGTCCTCGGAATGTCTACGACCGTGTCTAGTAGAGTCTTGTTTATCGGTGTGTTGTGCACCACATCTATAAACAGAAGCTACAGACATTTAGGATGTTATCTTTCCTTCGATCTTAGATCGTGCGATGAGCCGTGTTATCGTGATGACTCTTTTCCGACGAAATGTTATGTTTTCGCCGATGCCTCCGAGGAAGGCCACCGCCTTCCCGTAAGGGCAAGTCTACAAGAAGTGGCGAGAGACCAGCCGAGCCCGGATGACTACTAGGGCTCGTGCCCGATTGAGCCAGATATTGTGCCTCCGACGGCTTGTTCTCGCTACGCCGCCGCATCGGAGGGATTTGGAGCGGGGCCCACCCACCGCAAAGACACGGGGGGCGGCTCCACCGCCGCCCCCGCGGCACCGCACCGTACCTCCGGCCCCCGCCCGTGGGGCGGATGACGGGACCCCGCGAGAGGCAGTCCGCTTGTTGACTCGGTTGGTAGCGGTGTCCACGTACGGAGCAGGGATGATCGTGTGGACAGCGCGATAGTCGCAGGGCCCGTGATTTTCACTTTGTGGGCCACCGCAGTTTTTCGGTCAAAGCCCGCAGGACCCCATGAGTTCATCCGACGTGCGCCGTACCTCGCGATTGATTAGTGCTTCCGAGACAGAGTCGGCCGAGATGGCGTCATACCGGTTGCACGATGTAGCGCCTAATTGGTATGAGTCGCGGATGCCGTCCAGAGGCGAGGGTGCCCCTCCGTACCGTATGGGGCGAGTTTATCGAGGCTTTCCCGGCCCATTTTCTCGCTCCGGAGGCGAGGCGGGCGCTGTGCAGACAGATTCCTCGCTATTGAAGCGCAGGGCAGCCATCCGGGGGAGTACAGTTTAGAGTTCGATTCGCTGGCCAGATATGCGCCTGCATATGTAGCTGACATGACTGACCGGATGCACCGATATATAGTGGGGCTGGACCGCATAGACCGTTGACAACAAGCTTGGATGGCGGCCCCCCGGCATGGATATTGCCCGTATACAGGCCCATGCCCAAGGCATGGAGGACAGACGCAGGGCGCCACCGATAGGGTCGATGACAGGGGGCCGCCCAAGAGGGCTAGATCATCCGGGTATTCTCGGGGATTTTCGAGGCGGTGCAGGCCTCCCATCAAGCCAGCAGAAAGGCATATCCTCCCCGCCAAAGACGGGGGCACACCCCTGCACTTCCTACAGAGAGATCGAGGGTGCAGATATTCAAGGTGCCGCGTAGCTCCGTGTTTTCGTGCTCACGCTGGACAGAGGCTCCAAGCAGCCGACGAGACCACCTACCTCCGTGTTCCCACTGTGGGAGACAGCACCCTGGAGAGTGTTTTCGTGCCACCGGTGCGTGCTTTACTTGTGGCCGTCAGGGCCATCTGATGAGAGATTGTCCGGTTAGAGGTGGTGCAGGCAGCGGCCCCCGCCCACCGGTCGGCCCGGTGGTTCATCTTCATCCTCGGTAGGCGCGCCCGCGGGGGCGAGGCACACCGCGCCAAAGCCGAGGCAGGGGTCGTGGCGGAGTTCCGGTTCTAGCGGTCCTTCGAACCGCATTTATGCATTGGCCACCGACAGACCGTGAGGCGTCGCCAATGTTGTGTGTATATTATCGGTCTTCTCTCGAGACGTGTATGCACCGATTGATCCCGGTTCTACATTATCATATATTTCTCCCCTTGTTGCTAATAAAATTGGGATAGAATCCGAGCCGATAGAGCCCTTGAGGTAGCTACACCGTAGGGGATTCGTTATAGCCGCCGATTTATAGAGATTGTTCGGTAATTATCTGTGGCCGCTGTACTAAGGCCGATCTGGTAGAGTTAGATATGACTGAGTTCGACGTGATTATGGGTATGGATTGGCTAGCTTCTTGTTATGCTAATGTTGATTGTCAAAAGAAGATAGTCCGTTTCCAATTTCCAGGGAACCGCTTATAGAGTGGGCAGTAATACAAAGATCGCCGAGGGGTAAGTTTATTTCATACCTCAAGGCAAGAAAAATGATCGAAAAGGGTTATATTTATCATCCGGTCCGTGTTCATGATTTAGAAGGCAGAGGCACCGACTCTTCGCCGTCCCGTGGTTAATGAATTTTTAGATGTATTCCCGTATGAGCTTCCAGTGTCTTCCCCCGAGCGGGAGGTAGAGTTTGCTATTGATTTGTTGCCGATACTCACCTATCTCTATTCCTCCGTACGTAATGGCACCCGCAGAATTGAAAGAATTGAAAGAGCAAATGAGAGATTTATTAGAGAAGGGCTTTATTAGGCCCAAGACATCACCCCGGGGAGCGCCGTATTGTTTGTGAGAAAGAAGGATGGATCGCGCGGATGTGCATTGATTACCGACAGAACCGAATAAGGTAACCATCAAGAATAAATATCCCCTCCCCAGATTGATGATTTGTTTGATCACTGTGGGTGCCAGTGTGTTTTCGAAGATAGACCGCGGTCGCTATCATCGTGCACGGGTACGAGAGGTCGATATTCCTAAGACAAAGATTCAGACCCGATATGGGCACTATGAATTCGAGTGATGTCTTTTGGGCCGACTAATGCCCCAAAGAATATTTATGGACCCGATGAATCGGTATTCGACCGTTCTTAGACATGTTCGTGATTGTATTTATCGATGACATCCCGGTTTATTCTCGATCGAAGCGAACATGCGATCATTTGAGGACGGTACTTGGCACACTTCGGCACCGTAAATTATATGCTAAATTTTCTAAATGTGAATTCGGTCGACTTCGGGGCATTTCGGGGCATATTATTGGGAGCCGATGGCATCCGGTGGATACCCAAGAGATCGAGGCCGTAAAGAATTGGCCTAGACCTACGACGCCGACCGAGGTGCGTAGCTTTCGGGGATTGGCCGGTTATTACAGAGAGGTTCGTAGAGAAATTTGCTTCGATTTCAACCGCCTTTGACAAGGCCGACTCGAAGGGGAGCTAAGTTCCAAAGGGGTCCGATGCTTGCGAGCGTAGCTTCCGCTTGCCGAAAGAGAAGTTGACTACGCCCTCCAGCCCCGACTCTTCCCGAGGGTCCGGATGGGTATGTGATTTATTGTGATGCCTCCGGTATTGGTTTGGGGTGTGTGTTGATGCAAAGACGGCAGGTGATAGCTTATGCTTCCCGCAGCCTCGTAAAACACGAGAAAAATTATTCTACTCACGATTTGGAGCTAGCCGCGGTGATTCATGCTTTGAAGATGTGGAGACATTATTTATATGGTATTCACGTTGATATTTATACAGATCATAAGAGCCTCTAATACATCTTTAAACAGAAGGAGCTGAACTTGTGGCAGAGAGGTGGTTAGAGTTGCCGAAAGATTATGATGTTGATATTCTCTACCATCCGGGAAAGCTAATGTTGTGGCGATGCACTTAGTCGCAAGTCTATGGGCAGCCTAGCGACGTACGTGCCATCGTAGAGGAAAGAAATGGTTCGCGAGATCCATCGCCTGGCTAGTCTTGGAGTTCGCTTGGCTGATTCTGGAGATATTGGGGTTTCTGTTCGAGGTATTACTGAATCCTCAATTACAGAAGATATTAAGCGACATCAATATGAGGATCCTATTCTGGCACAATATAGAGATACAGCCCTGGCAAAGGAAAAGATCCCATTCGATCTTACATCCGATGGAGCATTATTACATAGGGGCAGATTATGTGTACTTGACGTTGCAGGGCTGCGGCGACAGGTTATGGGCGAGGCACATTATGCCCGTTATTCTGTTCACCTATGGTCGACAAAGATGTATCATGATCTCAGACGCTTATACTGGTGGGACGGTATGAAAAGAGATATAGCAGAGTTCGTCGCTCAGTGCCCGAATTGCCAGCAGGTTAAGATCGAGCACCGTGTTCCGGTGGATTATTACAGGAGATGGAGATACCGTCGTGGAAGTGGGAAATCATTAATATGGACTTTATTACCGGCTTACCTCGCACTCCACGGAGGTATGATTCCATTTGGGTTATTGTTGATCGGCTGACGAAATCAGCCCATTTTCTTCCGGTCCGGACTACCTACTCAGCTGAGGATTATGCCAGGCTATATATTAAGGAGATTGTGCGACTTCACGGAGTTCCTATATCTATTATCTCCGATAGAGGTGCCCGCTTACGCCTAATTTCGGAGATCGTTTCAGCAGATTGGGGACACAGTGAGTCTCGCACAAGATTCCATCCCCGTCCGACGGACAAAGCCGAGCGCACTATTCGTACACGCCGGAAGATATGTTGCGGGCCCGTGTTATTGATTTCGCAGGTAGCCGGGATGATCATTTGCCGCTTGTTGAATTTGCTTATAATAACAAAACCACTCCAAAGCATTCGATGGCACCGTACGAGGCGTTGTATGGCGAAAGTGTAGGTCACCGATCGGTTGGTTTGATGTTGGGGAGACCGAGTTGATTGGCCCGTATGTGGTCCAAGAGGCAAAGGGATAAGGTGAAACTCATTCGGGAGCGGTTGTTAGCGGCTCGTAGTCGACGTAAATCATATGCATATAATCGCCGTCGACATTTAGAGTTTCGTATTGGTGATTGGGTATTCCTTAAAGTGTCACCTATGAAAGGTGTTATGAGATTTGGCAAGAAAGGGAAGCTCAGTCCGAGATATATTGGGCCTTATCAGATTATTCGTAAAATAGGCAAGGTTGCCTACGAGTTAGATCTGCCAGCCGATTTGGGAGCAGTGCACCCGGTATTCCATGTTTCTATGCTTCGTAAATGTATTGGTGACCCCTCCCGAATATTTCCCATTGATGATATACAGGTCACAGAGGAGCTATCCTATGAAGAGCAGCCTATAGCCATATTGGATCGTCAGGTAAGAAAGTTGCGGAATAAAGATGTGGCTTCTGTTAAGGTGCTGTGGCGGAATAATAACCGTGAAGAGATGACCTGGGAAGCTGAGGAGCAGATGAAGAAGAAGTATCCTCACTTGTTTCCAGTGCCTACAGGTAATCTAAATCCCTTACTTGGCTATGTTGTTTGATAAGTGAATTGTTGTGTGTGAATGAATTGTTGTGATAGAAAAGAAACTCCCCCGAGTGCTTATAAGATCCCGTAAGGTTAATCTAACATTCGAGGACGAATGTTCTAAAGGGGGGGGGAGGATGTTATATCCCGTATTTTGTACATTGGGACAATCCGGTTTAACTATGATAAGTTAGGGCCAAAACCATTCCGGATGCAAAGTCGGACTTTTGACCTTCGATTTTATTTTGAGACATAAGTTGTTCATGAATTTGTTGGTATGGAACAATTAGGAAAATTTGGGACCAAAATTGGAATTATGGAAAGTTGAAAATCATGCATTTTTTTCTTGTTTGGCCGTGTGGTGTGGGAGTTGGCCCACACAATTTGTGGACAATTTTAATTGGTCCAACACATGTGTGGGCCAAGGACACTTGTATAATTCATATAATAGCACAAAAGATGACTTCTAAGTCATCTTTATTCATTTCAACACTTAGAAAAAAAAAGAGCAAGAAGTTGAAGAACAACAAGGAAGGCTCTCGGCCAAGAGAAGAAAAACCAAGTTCAATTCAAGCCATCCAAAATTATTTTGTTGATGCAAATCCACTAATTTGAGCTCCCTAAGTAGCGTGGAAGTGTTGTTCGGGTCATCCAACCATTCGTTGTGTCAATTGCAAACCCTAGGCAAAGTGTGGAGTTGAAGAAGAAAGGTAAGATTTATTATGTTTTATGTGTTATAAAGGTTGTATGCATGTTGTAGTATGTTAAAATGGATGAAAATCATGAAATATAGTATGTTGGAATGAGGTTGTGTGTGTAGGTGTGTTGCCGTGTGAGGTGTGTGTGTTGTGTTGTATTGAAGCAATGAATTAAAGTCTAGTTAGCATGTTGTGATTGTTGTAGTGTGAAGAAATGAATGAGAATCATCTATATATGTTTGTGTGGAGGTGTTGGCCGAATGTAGGCCATTTATGTGACAAGAAATGAATTAATATCGCTTAATGTTTTAGTCGTTGTCGTTATGAATTCTATGTTGAAATGAGAGTTTAATGACTCAAATTGATGTTGTAATTGTTGGGCTGATTTGGAGGTTATTGTACATTTAATGTAATTTGTATATTTATGAGAATGACATTGTTAGAATGTGATTGTTGATGCAAATCATGATTTGAAAATGAGGAATGTGTTATAGTTGTGTTCTCGGTTTGGGGACTGTTTTCGGGTAAATTGGAGCAATTGTTGGATTGTTGAAATGTTGTATGAATTGTTTAAATGTCTTTGAATGTTGTTGGTATGGGTTCGGTTAGTATTTGAATGTATAAGCGTGGATGTTGGCTTGAAGGTAAGCCGTTGAATTGAATATATTGAAAGTTGTTGAATGATGGAAAAGAGAGTTATTAATGTTGTATTGCCTTTCGGATTGATTATTAATGTTGCTAGGTTGGTTGTTGTTGTTGTTGTTGTTGATTTGGCCGAGTTAAATTCTCGGGGTTGGCCTATTTACAGGGGAAATGCTGCCCAAATTTCTGTAGAATTAAGGGCTAAATTGGAATTAAATGCCCAAATGTCTCTAGCTAATGTTTGGCATATTATGACTTGTTTGTAGACCTTGGGCAGCCCGAGACGTAGGTTGGATTTATTTTGAGTTTGAGCTAGCGTTAGGTGCGTTCGAGGTATGTAAAGCCCAATCCTTTCTTCTTTTGGCATGCCTTAGTTTCAAATAAGCTATGACACGAGCCTCGAGGAAATTCGATTCTCGCAATCCGAGCATGTTTATGACTCTTATTCGTTTCTTGGAATTCGTATGTTGATATGATGAAATATTGGCTTTATGTCTTTGAAATATTTGATTTTCAACTTTTGCATAAAAAGTTTGGCTTTTAAAAAGTTCCGTAACTACGAACGCCCGTATCTTTCACGTAAAGGCTCGGATTGCCTCGATATGCTCGTAGGTGATTGTATGGTGTATGATGATTATGTTTTTCATAGGCGGTCCCGACTCGGGTCAACACCCGTCCGTGGGTCCCGCGACTCTTCTTTTTGTAATCCTGACGACTTTTGAAAGAATTTGATTTGGTTATTATTCCGATTTTTAAGTATGGTCATTTTACTTATCATTTGAGTCTATGATAATGATTTTATGCATATGGTTACTCACGACTCCGTTCGTGCATTCTGTTATATCTTTCGCCGAGTCCCGGGCCGGTTCTGTTGTCGTGCGCTCTATGATATACTCCGGTATTATGCCGTGTTTATGGTTCACCGAGCCTCTCGCTAGAGGGCCGGGTTCCGCTTATATTTGGTGTATATGCCGTGTATGGCGTTATGCCGTGTATGATGTGTGACGGGATACGGAGATTTGAAACCTTCTCGGTGTTATGTCCGTGTTATGGCGCCATCGACGGCGGGCGACCATATTTTCCGAGCCTTATGCATGATTTGTATTTTGAAAGTAAACATTTTGATATTTTGGAAACGCATTTACTTTCTCGTACTTCGTTCGATTATGATCGATTTGTATACTTATATCTTCTCGCTTTGCATACTCAAGCACATATTTCGTACCGACCCCTTTCTTCGGGGCCGCGTTTCATGCCCGTAGTGTACGTACGCACGCTTTGGTGATCCACCGCGTTTAGGACACCCTCTTCGTCGTTTGGAGTGCTCCTTTATTCCGAGCCACATTTTGGTATATATTCGTTCGTTGCATTTGTATATATTTGTTGTGGGGTACGGCGGGCCCCGTCCCGTCATATGATTCCGTTTGTCCGTTTAGAGGTCCGTGGACATGTATGTGGGTTATGCCCATTCTGTATTGTTGTGTTTGTATGTTATATGTTCGGGCGATCCCATTCGCCGTGGCAGCCTCGTCGGCTTGCATTTGTATATGTTTTGGGCCGTTGCGCCATTTGATAGCCTTATATATGGTTGTGTTTGAGATGTGTTTGAGACGTCGCTTTTATATATATATGGACTTGTGTGTTTGAGATAGTCACGGTTTGAGACACAAATTTGATATAATCCGTAGGGAAATATTTAGACGTAGAATCCTTTAAGAACAAAAATCTTTATGTAACATTGAAATCCAATCACACAAGAGACATAAAACCGTAGTTCTACTACATTAAGAATACCAACATTAAGGGATGAATAAGAATCGTAAACATGCTCGGACCGCAAGAATGGAGCTACCCCGAGGCTCGTATCATAGCCTACTTACAACTAAGACATGCCAAAAGAAAGGAAGGTTAGGCTTTACATACCTCGTCGGCTTTCTAAGCTAATCCGCGCTTAAGTCTTGGCTTCTCAAGATCTACAATAACATCATTAAACACCAAACATTAGCTTTAAGTACTTAGGGATTCAATCCCAAGCCATCATTCTATTTATAGAAATTTGGGCAGCATTTCCCCTATAAACTCAACATCCCCGAGAATTCAACTCGGTCAAATCTTCAACAACAATACTAGCAACCATATTAACAACATCAATAATCAATTCAAAACGCATTATAACGCTAGCAACTCTTTTCTACATAATTCGACCACATTCCATTTATATTCAATTCAACTACATACATTCAAACCAACATCAACGCTCACAAGTTCAAGCACTAATCCGAGATCATTCAAACGAGGTTCAAGAACATTTCAAACAATCACGCACAATATTCAAAACAACCCAATCAATACTATACTACTTCACTCGAAACCCTCCAAATGCAATAAGAACAACAACAACACATTTCTTTCTTCCAAATTCATGAACTACACCAACAATCCA
Source organism: Lycium ferocissimum (assembly GCF_029784015.1). Classification (NCBI taxonomy): domain Eukaryota; kingdom Viridiplantae; phylum Streptophyta; class Magnoliopsida; order Solanales; family Solanaceae; genus Lycium; species Lycium ferocissimum. The sequence continues at coordinate 4,282 of NW_026718895.1, read as the reverse complement.
CACATTAACGACATCATTTTCACAAAATACAAAATCTATATTAAAATCACACATTAACTTCTCAATAGCCCACAACGGCTACAACTTCCACTTGAGCCATTAAACCTTCATTCTCATCATAGAATACATAACAACAACAACCAAAATACTAAACAAAATTAGTTCTTCACTCCTACACCACACAACATATACACGGCCACAACACAACACACACGGCTACAACATCAACACTATACTTTCATGAATTTCATTCATTTCCACACTCCACAACATACACAAACCATGCACAACATATGAAAATGAAGATTAAACCTTACCTTCTTCACCCAACTTCCTCACTCGGCTAGGGTGGTGTTTTGCAAGAACAGATGTTTTGCTTGTTCCAACAATTACTCCACGTTATAGAGGACATTCCAATTGGTTGAATTGCTAGAAAAAAATATTTTTTTTGATCAAGATTTTTGGACCTTAATTTTCCTTGCCATGGCCGAATGGTCTCCTTTGGTTTCTCTCCAAGTTTCTTGAATTTTCTAAAGTGAAGATGATGAAGATGATTTAGTTTGTCATATTTTATCATCATATATAATTAACACATATGGCCCATGGCCCACACATGCCACACGACCATGGCATTTTTGTTTCATGAATTTCTAACTTTCCATAATTCACTTTTAACCCCAAATTTTCCTTAATATTCCATGCCGATAAAATCATAAGCAACTTATGTCTTCAAATAAAATCGGAGGTCAAAAGTCTCTACCTCGTACCCCGGAATAGTCTTGCTCTTAACTTATCATGGTTAGCTCGGATTATCCCAATGCACAAAATACGGGATATAACAGTGGCCAACTTATATTGCTATTGTGTTGTGGTCTGGTAGTGCCGTATTACAGGGGAAACTCTATCAAAATTTTCTTAGAATTCCCGAGTGCTTAACATTCGAGGACGAATGTTCCAAAAGGGGGGAAGTATGTTACACCTCGAAAAATTTCCTGTTAACGTACAGTGAATAGACTAACGAAGGGCACAAAGTATACGATGTCTTGGTAAGTAAGAAATAGCATCTGATGATTCTAAATGAGATTTCAAAGACATTCGAGGTAGGAGACGGAAGTTGTTAAGGAAAACAAGGTATATGTTGTGTGTCGGGTAAGATTTACAAGTACCGAATTAATGATGGCTTAATGATGTTTTGGAGAAGAGTTATAATGTCTCTAAGATTGGTATTGAGGTGTTAAACAAGTGTCAAGAAGATTTCATCAGGATTAGAGGTCAAACGATTCGACGAGAACGAACTTCGGAAAGCTAGGCATTATACGGCCAAACATACGGGCCATATGTTTAGCCGTATATCCAGCCCAGAATGGCAAATCCACTGGACAAAATATACGGCCAGACATACGGTCCATATAATTTATACGGACCGTATGTTGGTCTGTAGATTGATGTCGGGCCAGATTTTTAAAAATGATATAAGAGACCCCAAGTTCATTTATTTCATTTCATTTTCACCTCACACCTCAAGAACACTCTAGAACCCTCTCCACTCTTCATCCAGAAGAACTCAAGAAGGATTTATGATCAACTTCATCAAACCAACAAAAATCAAGTGTATGAAACTCATTGAAGTTCATCCAAGCCAAGAAATTCCAATGGAAGTGAACTAGGGTTTTGGTGCAAGAGAAGTATTCCCACTCAAGGATTATTCCTACACTATCTAAGGTAAGTTTTATGATTTTTTCATGTTGTTTAAGGTAATGAGAGGTTGAGAGACTTAGATTATGGAAGGAGATAGAAAATGGGTCACAAAGATAGGAATAATGAGATTTCGAGTAGTAGTTTGGAATGAGTCATGAATATTGATATGTTGTGATTGTAAGTATGATATAAGTGACATTTAGAATATGGGATGAGTATTATATGTGAGAAAACGCAATAGTGAACTATGACCATGATTATGGAGGGATTGAAGTGAAATTGTGAAATGTGGATAATGTAGATGAATGATGATTGTTGCTTATAATATTGTGAATGATGTTATGAATGTTTGGGAGTTGATATGTAATATGAGGAAAGTTTTATAAACAAAGGAAATGCTGCCTAATTTTTCTCTAGCATTAGTAAGCACGTTCATATAATCGATTAGCTGATGTTAATGCGAATTCTCTTGAAGGTAGAAACACGAGCATCGAAGGAGAACGATTACGCGAGAGAATTGTTAAATGAAAGAGGTATGTAAGGCTAATCCCTTCCTTCTATAGCATGAATCCTCCTATTTTCCCATGACCGTTCTAAATAAAGGAAGCTATGAGTCCATTACTATAACGAGCTATATATGTATAAGCTAAAGAAAAGAGATACGATACGAGCATGACAATGATGATGATGAGTTTAAGTACAAAGAACCTTAAAGTGAGGTACGATGTCCATGAGGTTAATGACCCTAAGTATAGTTCCATTGATGCTTTTCCTTGTGTGCACTCACCTTAAAATGTTAGTCCCTCCAAGGTGAGATATGACGATTATGATTACTCCATAACGTAGTCAGGGGTTCACAACCTCATGTCACCCCGACATAGCCATGGTTACCTTCAAGCTTTAATGTATGATTAATGATGAATGTATAATGATGCTAAATTATGATATGCCCATGAGATGTGTGATAATGATAAGTTTATGTTGACTATATGACGATACGATTCCACCGTGCCTAGTTGGCTGGGCATGTCAATGAGAAGGCGGGCTGCATACGATTCCACCGTGCCTAAATGGCCGGGCATATCACCGCTAAGGCGGGCTGCTATGTTTACACCGAGCTTAGAAGGCCGGGCATGACACCACTAGTGGGCGGCATATGATGGTTACCGGGACGCGGGTTAACAATGATCTATATATATATATGATAAGATGATGTATGCGCTATGATGATACATGTACTACGACTATATATGATATATGTGTGAAATGTATCCACCCTTAAAAAGCTACGTAGGTTATATCTTCATCTTATGTCTTATGATTGTTCTATTAAGTTCATTTTATTCAGGCCTTACATACTCAGTACAATGTTCGTACTGATGTCCGTTTTCTTTTGACGCTGTGTTCATGCCTACAGGTAGACAGGGAGGTGATCCAGACTCGTAGGAGCTATTAGCTGACTTGAGAGCACTCCATTGTTCCGGAGGTGCCATCGACTTATTCTTTTGTGTCTATACATGTATTTTGGGCACGACGGGGTCCTGTCCCGTCCCTATGTCTAGCACTCTAGTAGTAGCTCGTAAATACGTATGTGTGGGTAGTATGGTCTCACAATGTCCTTATTGTATGTATATTATTTTGATAGCCGAAGGGCTTATGTATATAAAGGTGATTATGCTTTAACAGTGAAAAATGGTTTTCCTATGATTTGAGTATAAGATTAATGAATGAACGCTTGATGTGTACGATGGGTAATGGTATGAGCCGTGCTCGGTGGTTAGCTCCGGGTACACGTCATGGCCCCTAGTCGGGTCGTGACACAGTCTCTGGATAAACAGCCTAAGGATCAAGTCTATCTCCCTGCCCACCTGCGGGCATGACGCAGCGTCCACAAACAAAAGGACGTCAGTACGAACAATGTACTGAGTATGTAAGGCATAAGCAGTAACATAATAATAGCAAGAAGGATAACATGAGATAGAAGAGCCATAAGATAGGAGAGCCATATATACCTCTTGAGACGTTCATCATATTTACTTGCCCTTTTTCTAATAGAAACCTTCCATACATACGCATACATATATACTAGTACCATACCCGACCATATAGGTTCGGTGTCATACATACCCGACCATAGCAAGTTTCATATCCCGTATTTTGTACATTGGGATATTCCGAGCTAACCGCGATAAGTTAAGGACAAGGCTATTTTCCGATTTTGTTTAATGCACAAGTTGCTTAAATTCTATTGGTGTGGAAATGTTAAGGGAAATTTGGAGTTAATTTATTCATGTTAATTATTTCATGAAATGAAAAAAAAAAAAAAAAGGCCACATGTGGCCGTGTGGCTTGGGTGTGGGCTCCCACCCATGGCTTGGCCAAACTTGATTGCTTCAAGCCATGAAAGGGGGCATGTGTCCACCTTGTATTTGTAGGGGCTATACATAATATAGATTTAGTGATGACTAACCAAATCATATTCATCACTTCCAAAATTTAAGAAACTTGGGGGAAAAGAGGGGAGAACCTTCGGCCATGCTAGCAATTTGGTGCCAAAAAAAAATTGATCAAAAAAAAAAATTTT
>NW_026718894.1:0-12094 GCF_029784015.1 Lycium ferocissimum | reverse complement strand
CCATTGTCTCGCAACATTCGAACGTACGAAGTACGGGCTATAACATCGTGTGCCTGTACACGGGCAATATCCATACCTGGCTGGGCCGCCATCACCAAGAAACTATCGACCAAATAGCGATCTAGTCCCATCACATACCGGTGCATCCGGTCAGTCATATCAGCTACATAAGCGGACGCATATCTGGCCAACGAGTCAAACTCCAAACTGTATGTCACACCCTTAATCCGATAGGGTGTGATGGGCACCCGACCCTTACTTAGGGCCGAGCGAACCCTCTGACTATCATAATACTCGTAGTCATAATGGGCCCTTAACCGGATCCTACATGCATAATGCAAATTTTCAAAAAAAAAAACGGACATACTTTATATCTTTTTCAAATCAAATAAAACTTGCAACCGTACAAAATCTGTAATATCATGTATAACACTGCAACGGCTTATGGAGCCGCTTACAGACCGACATACTATACACATGACACTGTCTGCAAAGTCTCTAACATAATCAGATACCATAACTCATATATATTGTCACGACCCAACCCCGTGGGCCGCGACTGGTGTCCTAACTGGACACCCATACGTACCTACCTGACAGATCTGGCATACCAACAGCTAATTCCGTTTAGACATACATAAGTTCATACAGATATAAAATACATCGCACGAAAATATATATTCACACTTAAACCTGTACTTAAGCCGTTAGGGCTATCATAGCAAGCAGAATTACTCAAATCGCAGACTCGTACTTACTTACCAGAACAGTGACAACCCACAACCCACAAACATGTCTACGTGCCTCCCAACAACGAGAATCGAGAAGACGGGACGGGCCCCGCCGTACCCAAATGACCATATGTACAAAGCGAGACAAACAACGGAAGATATATACCAAAAATATCGGCTCCCATCAAAAGGAGCACTCTCCAATGCTAGGAACAGGTACCCTAAGCTGGTGGCGTATCTCGAGGTGCGTCTGTACCTGCGGGCATGTAGCGCAGCCCCCGAAGAACAGGGGGTCAATACGAAGGTGTACCGAGTATGTAAAGCGAAAATATAACATACATAATCATAACCAGAGTCAGATATGTAAAATCATACGACGTAATCGGATCCGTAGCGGGGTCGACTTACGAGTGTACGACGGAATCATAATATGTCGATTTAGGGAGTGTAGGCGACGAAGTTTCAATACGGACCGTAGGTACAAAATGTGGTCGACGGAAGCACAACGCAAATCGATGCACCGAGTCGATTATGAATCGTAAACGTAGTCCGAGATACGGAGATGTACGTACGTACTCACAAACAACCGAACTCGCAGGTATGACGGACGAATCGTAGTCCGAATCGACATGCGTAAATGTGACGGACAAATCCTTATCCAAATCGTAGTCTCGGATCATGCATGCGGAGTCATACATATACGGACATACATATCATATATCGTATCCCGCCCTTTAATAAGGGACGCGGTAATAACCCGGCCCTCTTAGTACGGACGCGGTGGACAGACGGTATCAAATCAAATGCCATCCCGGGCGCCATCCCCATAATATCACATAATCAAATCATAATCGATATAAACGCATCCCGGCCCACATCGGAGAGGGACGCGGTGAACAATGCGGTGGAAAATGCACGAATCACGTAACCTGGCCCGGCGCGGAAAGAAGCATTGAGGCATCCACGAACAGATTAATGAGAAACCATATGCATACAGACCAATATACAGACTCAACGAAACTGAAATAGTCCAGACGGTAGGTCAAATCAAAGTAGTCGGACAATAGTCATAATAGATTCGCACATGTGTCATTTAGGATGGCACGCATTAATTTTTATCGAACGAATGTCCGGAAAGACAAATGTCAAAATATATCATAAGACCTTAAAAATAGTCATAATGCTTAGTGTATAATAAACAGAAAAATAACCAAGAGTTACCTGTAAGGATCGGACAGAATTAGGTCAATTTAAGCCATACGAGAAATATTAGGGTTTTGTGGGCCCACCTCAGACCCGATCATAGTGGTGTACATAAATTATGGATAACGAACCTCCAGGAGTCATTTATAATCATTTTAAAATGTTCGACTCCATTTATGGAAGTTGCGTACATATAGTCGATTTTGCCGACAAAAGTAAAGGGAACCATTCAATCTTGTCAAGGAATTGGAGCCATTTTCAATCTCGGATTGCGAGAAACGTAGTCGTATTCGAGGCTCGAATTCAAGCCTATTATACTTAGAACATGCCAAAGAATGAAAGGCAAGACTTTACATACCTTCCTTGCCCTTTACGCTTGCCAAAACTCCAATCCCGTTTCGTCAAAAATCTGCAAATGGTCACTTTTACCCGTTACTATTCATGAGACTTGAAGTCCCAATCTTGGGTTAATAATTGTCTACCGAAATTTCGGCAGCACCTCCCCTATAAATATGACACCCCGAGAATTTATCTCGGCTCAAATGTCAACAACAACAATTATCGACTAGAATCGCTTACTAACATAATTAGTCTTCTTTCTTCATAAAGCAACAACTTCAAAACTAACTTCACATTTTCAAACTAATATCAATGTTTTCATACTCATTTACTCATTCAAGACCATTCAAATACAATTCGGGAGCATTTCGCATTATTTCACAAATTATACAAAAATTCCACCGAAACCATAATTCGTTCAAAACTTCCAACTTCCAACATAAACTTCCATGACATATTTTTACCTTTCAATTCCATTAACAACTATCATAATTTGCATCTTACAATTTTATTCCCATAATTACATAAACTATAATGACACTACCTATTTTTTTCCTACAACAACCTTACCACATTTCTTCCATTCCAACAAAACCATTAATCTTCTAGTCACTTCACAATGCCATAACAACATAATTAACATACTAAATAAATTCAACCAATTCTCCTACACATGAAGCACCACACGGCCACATATATACACACACATATACACGGCTCACACACACCACATCACACGGCTTGCACATGCATGCAACACTTCCATAATTCTCATGTACTCTACATATGCTGTAACATATACATAATTCCTCCAACATAAAAAGTAAGAATCTTACCTTTTCCAACTTCTTTCCACTTGCCAAAAGGAGCACTTTCTTGCCTTGAAAATTATACCAACTTGGAGAGCACCTTGAGATTAGTAAGAATCCAAGAAGAACCAAGTTTTTGAATCAAAGACCAAGCTCCAAGAATTTTTCTTCTTTTTTTCTCTTCTTTCTCTAGCCGTGAGCCTCTCTTTTTTTTTTCTTGATTTGTTTTGATTTTTCTTGAAAATTCTAGAGAGGAACACATATATATATATTTGTCCCCTTAATTGATCACATGTTTGGCACATGGAAAATTTTATTAAAACCATGGGTTGGGCCTAGTGTTGGCCGGCCACCCTTCTCCAAATTGGGCCTCATTTTCTTTTTTTTTTTTTTTGGCCCAATTCCTCATGAATCATATTTTGCAATTCCCGAAACAAATTTTCAAAATTCCAATTTTGCCCTTAGGCCTTCTCCATTGTTTCCGCATTCGGGTTTCCATAACCGGCATACGCATACTAAAAAAAATCCAAACTTGGCCTCATTCTTTGCAAGTCAAGGTTACTTCTAAATTTTTCAATTACGCAAAAACGCCGGATATAACATCCTCCCCCCTTTAAAACATTCGTCCTCGAATGTTAAATTAGCCTTATAGGTTTTACAAACACTTCGGGGGGAGGTCTTCCTGCCAATTACATACTCACACTTGATCGAAGTAATTGTAAGGGCCTTCACTTTCCAAGTCCTTCTATCATTTTCCGATATTGCGGTATTGGGGCTGTTCGAAATCCTAATTAGTCCGGCGTCCATACGATTTTAAATCGGATATAGGGTGAACGTAATCTTTGTCGAACCAAGATCGGAAGTATGTCGACGGAGTCATAGTTGGGATCAGAAGTACAGAAGTGTAGCAGACAGGATCGTAATCATACGTTATACTAGACAGATTCATGATTAGAGCCAGACACACAGAAGCATATCGGACAAACCCATATTCAGAGTCAGATGTACTGGACTATATCGGGTAAATCCGTAGTCGAACACACATAGAGGTATATCGAGACGATGCCGTGATCGGAGTCAGACGTATAGAGATTTATCGGACAGATTCGAAATCGTAGTCGTACGTACCGAGGTATATGCTCCGGAATCCAATGATCGAGTCGGACGTACGGGTATATTAAAATGAAACGTGATCGGATTCGGTGCTACGTAGGTATAATAGACAGAGCTTCACCGAAAGCAGGGGCGCAAAGATATGGCATACCGAATCGCGATCAGAGTCAAACTACCTTTACTATACTTCAGAGACTTATGGAAATCTCCTTGTCACGTTTTACTTCTCGCTTGATTACGGACTCGTTTTTCCCATTCCTACACAATGATTTTCTACTTCACCTGCCAGCTCCCTCGAAGGCTTTACTTGATCATATTTCTTATCCTTAATTCCTTCCAATATTTCAATTTCCTTACCCTCCATATTCTTACTCATTTCTTTTTCAATGTACCGTCATGTTAAGACTACTCTACCATTCTACTTACAAACATTTCCAATCGCTTTTCAAATTTACTTTGACTTCCAAGCGGTACGCGCTTTCTCTTTGCACTCACTTCGTAATGCCTTGGTCTGCGCGATTCTGTAGGGGTGCCGCCACTTCACGTACTTCCTTTTCTTTAGGTTACCCCCATTTCCGCTTATTTCTCATACCTACAATCGTGAAAATTTCTTGACGTACTTCCCAGGGGTCACCCATCCCAGAATGTTATGTCCCGTACCTTTACATTGGGACATTGTAAAGCTGAGTGCGACAAGTTAAAGACAAAGCTGTTTTAGGGTTCCCGGTAAGGGTTTTTATCTTCGGATTTCGTTTCTATGCACAAGTTGCCTATGGATTTCGTTTGGTATAAGAACATCATTGGAAAATAAGGATTAATTGATCAAGATTGGATGACTAAGAGAGATTAAGAACTTAATTACACCATTAGTAAGCTTAAGTGGCCGTGTGGGCCCCACTTGTGATTTGGCCAACTTTTATTGGCTAAGAACTTGGGTGGGACACATGTCCAACCCATGAACTGCATATATATACTAAAGGGCTGATTCACACTTCAACTACTAAGTCATTTCATCTTTACAAGCCAAAAGAAATTAAGAGATAGAGGAGAGTCTCGGCCATAAGTAAGCCGAGAACACCCGATCCAATTGAAAAAAAAAAAGCTAAGTTTCTCCAAGCAATTCAAATTCTTAGGAAGGTGTATTATAACGTGGGGCATCCATTGAGATAGCAAAAACAAGTGTTAGAAGTCAAGGTACAAGTTAAGGACAAGTTGAAGGGTCAAGTATCCAAGGTAAGAGTTGATCATTTTCATGTGTTTTATGATGAATTGAATGTATAAAATTTTGCATGTTGGTATTGGATTGTTGTTGTTGAAGTTGAAGTGAGCCGTGTGTGATGAGATTATATGAAGCAATGCTTTAAATTCTTGTACATTTATTAAGGATGGTTAGAATGTTGTAGAGTGTATGAAACGAATGAAATTATGGAATTTTGTATGTGGTTATGTTGAGGCCGTGTAGGGGCTGGTTTAGGGAACTAATGGACTGTTTTATGTGATACAATTGGAGTGTTGTTATTATGGGCATTGTGGTGTATTGTAGCATGCTAAATATGTAAATTGAGGTGTTAAATAAATGAATTATGTTGAAGGGTATAGGCAGTCCAACCGTGACCGTTTTAGGAAAGAATGTAATTTGTGTGTTGAATGTTGATTCTTGTTGCAAACGTTTAGTGAAGGTAAAGTGCAATGATTCAAGCTAAAACTGAAATGAATTGTGGGCGGTTGTAAGATGAAGATGATGTTGAAACAGTCCCAAGAACCATGAAAGTGTTGTCATTAAACGTGTTGTTGTTGTTGCAAGTTAAAACCGGAAAATTGCTAAACGAGACTGAAAACGTTATGTGTGTTGTTTAGCCGTGTGTATGGAACAGTCTTGAAGGATGTATGGACTGCCCAAGTTCCCTATGTCATGTTAAACAAGTTTGGAATGATATGAGAAAAGAATAATTAGCAATGTTAGCTTGTAGCACTAGTTGGTTTGAATGCGAACGAAACGTCGTCTAAATGTTTGAAAGGGATTGTGAGCGTTAGAGTGCGTATTAAAATCCTTTGTAGACTAACTGTAGCTCTTGATATCTTGATATAGGATAAGTGTTGTTGGGCAGCAAGTACAAGTTATTATACGACTAAACGCTAAAGGTACGCAAAGCCTATTCCTTCCTTCTTTTTGGCATGTCCTAGACGTAAGTAAGATATAATCTGAGCCTCGGGGTGACTCCACTCTCTAACTTCTAGTATGACATGTGATTGTTATTCGTCCGTAATGTTGAAAATGTTGGTATAATGGAATTATGATCTCGTTATTTATTACATGATGGACTAGTATGTGATGCATAGGAGTTCTTATTCTTAAAAGGAATTGCATAAGTATGCTTGATTTTTATAAAATGTAACATGCTAATGTCCGAGAACTGATTTGGTTTACTATTCATTGAGTCTCAAAAATGTTTTATATATATGTGGTTGCTTATTACTCTGCTCGTGCTACCGCTATATCCTTCACTGAGTCCCGGCCAGGGTACGTTCTCGTGCGCACAACTATTATACTATTCACCGAGTCCCTCACTAGAGGGCCGGGACACGTTATGTATATATATATATATGATGATGATGATATGATGATATGATGATTTGGAGATGGAGGCCAGGAGGGCATATATTCCTTATTACCGAGTCCCTTATTAAAGGGCTGGGACACGAATATGTTATGTTTATGATGTTATGATCATAAATACCGAGTCCCTTACTAAAGGGCCGGGACACGAATATGTTTATGTTTATGATGTTATGATTATAATTACCGAGTCCCTCACTAGAGGGCCGGGATACGCTATACATGTTATATACATAATGATGATGCAGCTTTGATTACAAAACATTATATTGACATTGATATGAGAACGATACAGATGAAATATGTTCAAAGGCAAGTTTTATGAAACTCTGTTGTTGCATTGGATCCTGTTCACCTGGTTATAGATATGATTCCATTTACTATGTTTCATGCTTTACATATACTCGCACATATTCCGTCGACCCCTTTCTTCGGGGGCTGCGTTTCATGCCCCAGTGCGACGCTCGTTTCGGATCCGCCACCTAGGATATCTACTCGGATATTTCGCAGTGCTCCTTGTTCGAGCATAGTTTCGTGGTATAACCTTGATATGTATATATGTTGTTGTTCGGGGTACGGCGGGGCCCCGTCCCGTCATATGATGTCGTTGTCACTCCTGAGGTCCGTGGTCACATGTGTGCAGGTCCGTGTGTAGTTGATGTTTTGTTGTGTGAACATGACTTGTGTTTGGGGCGTTCCCATTTGTAGTGGTAGCCTTGCCGGCTTGCGTAGACATATGTTTATTATGGCGGCTGTGTATGAAGGTAGCCTTCTCGGCTTGTGTTTTGTTGGGACGTTCCCCTATATATATATATGGACAATTACAGGCTTTTGTGCGATATTAACCGTTAAAGGTTGTAACTCCTCGTGAGATAGGTAGCTTTGATATGCATACGTCTTGTCTTTATACTTATATCGCTCGTTCACGTTAGTAGTATATGGCTATAGATAACAGTATACGAGTGTCCAGTTCGGGCACTAGTCACGGCCTGCGGGGTTGGGTCGTGACACAGAATTGCTCTGGTATTAGCACGCTTAACTTCGAAACTGTTATAGCCCGTACTTCGTACGTTCGAATGTTGCGAGACAATGGTGAGAAGTTAAGGACAAGACTATGTTCTAAATAATTTTAATATGCGGGTTGTTAGAAATATTATTTGTGAACAATGGTAGTATGGAAATATTGAGAAAGGTTGAGGGTGGAAAAAGAAATTCATGAAATGGCACATAGTAATATTGTGAAGAATTAGGGGCAAAATGGTAATTTCACGAAGTGTTCAAGAAAGTTCATGAAAGGGGCCATATTTGTATTTTAAGAAAGTTCTAGGGAAAGAAATTAAGTCATCCTTGGGGAAATTTAAAGAAAATTCTAGAAAAAGAAAAAGAAAAGAAAAGTCTAGAAAAAAAGAAGAAGAAGAAGAAGATGAGGGCATGTGCCCCTCACATGACTTAAGTATATATATATATGTGAGGGGTCATCTTTTAAATCAAGAAAGCTTGGGAAAAAAAAAAAAAAAAGAAGAAAGAAGAGGAGCTAGGTTCGGCCATGGCTCCAAAAATGGAAGCCATGGAACATGATCAAGAAAAATTTATTTCTTCTAGTATTCCAACTAAGTTGAAGGCCCTCATTAACATGGGAGAGTTGTTGGAGCAATTAAATCGTTCATTTGAGCAATATATGCCCTAGCCGAATGAAGAAGATGAGTGGAAAAAGGTATGTGTTCAACCTTCCTTTACATATTTTATGGATGATTTATGCATGTTGGAGTGTAAAGAAATAAATGAAGTTCATGAAAGAATGATGTTGATGTTGGGCCGTGCATGTGTGATGTTGTGTAGGAGAGAATGAATTAATTTTATGTAATGTGTTGGTTGTTATTGTAATATGCATAAATGGATGAAAATTCATGCAAGCATACATGTGGTGGTGGTGGCCGAATGGAGTAGTGTAGTGTAGAAGTGATGGATTAGTTTTATTTAATAGTTGATTGTTGTGTTGTGAAGTCCATAATGCAAAATGAATGAAAACTATGAGTTGGGTGTTTATGGTGTTGGCCGTGTGGTCCTTGTGTGGTGTAGAAGAAAATGAAGCAATTCTATTTGGTACTTTGGTTGTTATGTTGTTGTTATATTGCATAGAGATGGATGAAAATGCATGAAGACATGTAAGGAGTGATTATGGTCGAAATAGGTGTTTTGGTAAGTTAGTGTAAATTGATGTAATTTGATATTCTAGTTGTTGTCGATATGGATCATGTAACGTGTAATGAAGGTTGTTGTCGAAGTTAATGCATACGAATGATCATGAAATACATGGTTGTTGTTGAAGTTGAAGGTTTCGGATAAAGTAGTAGGTTGATTGAGTTGTTGGAAGATTATGTGAATTGAATTGAATTGAATTGAATTAAATTGGATTGGATTGAATTGGTTATCGTGTTTGCTATAATACTTGTTGGTATTGTTGATAGTTTGGCCGGGTTGAATTCCCGGATTGTTGTTAATGGATGAATTGGGCCGAGCCATATTCTCGGGACGGTGTATTTACAGGGGAGATGCTGCCGAAATTTCGGCAGAATATAAATGCATATGAAAGGTTAAGAGAGGCATGTGAGAGTGAACCTAACAATTGCCTTAATCGTCTTGAAGGTAGATTAGCGGCAACGAGTTTGGACGAATAAGCGTGGCTAGTAAGGCGCGGCGCAGGTATGTTAAGGCTTGTCCCCTTTTCTTTCTATGGCATGATTCATACGCGAGATGTGCTAAATGCTTCCATAACGCCCTTATATTCAAAAGACAGACGCAATAGTTCTAAAGCATAACTTTCCTTTCTTAAGGTCTATAAATGTTTTCAAAACTATTCATTTTCTCCAAAAACTAAGCCTTACGATTTTAAAAGTTTTTATGACCAAAACAACGACTATGATTTTATGATGACCATGATGATGCTAGATATGAGGAAATGACTAGAACGAATATGTCAAGGATATGTTCTTACCATGAATATGACGATATGAAATGTTAAGCTATTTTTGGATAATGACTATTTTAAAGGTTCCAAAGTGTATGAAACGATATGTTATGATCCTGTCTTATGTTTCCCGTGAAGTTACTTTTCATTGATAGTCTCGCCTTATTGTCCTAGTTCTTTCAAGGTGAGACAAAGCGCCCATGGTTATTCCATAACATCATCGGAGGTTACCGACCTTACGTTACTCCGATAAAGTTATAGCTTTTCATTGGGCTCTTATGCATGCTTAAATTGTGATAGTTACACCGTGCCTATATGGTCGGCGCCACTGCTAAGGCGCGCTTTTACGTATGATCACACCGTGCCTATATGGTCGGCGTACACCGCTGGCGGGCAGCTATACGTATACACCATGTCCGCGGTGACATGGGCGTACACCACCAGCCGGGCGGCATGAGATGATTACCCCGGACGGGAGGCCCGACACGCGGGCTAATGATGTTACGTGATTCGGTATGCAGTGCTATGGATGCATATAAGAGTAACAAGTAGTTGCATGACTTTGGGCCGTAAGAAGAGGCACTCACATGTACAAAGCGATGTACTTTTATATGATATGTTCCACAAGCATAAGTTACAACTTGACACATGACATATTCCATATGTACAGGATACTCTCTTTTACATGACATGTTCTACTTTTCATACTACGTTACTATTTATGCCTTACATACTCAGTACAATGCTCGTACTGACCCCTCTTTCTGGGGTCGTTAAGCTATGCCGCAGTGGCCACACCGTACGATCGAAGCCATTGCGTAAGATGTTCCGGGGAGTTGGCCTCTCCATTTGCTCGAGAGTTGCCAGGTCAAGAGTCCTATGCTATGATGTCATGTTCGAGTTAGAGACTTTGCGTTACGGAGTCGGGTTTAGTGTGTTAGTTTTGAAAACGGTTCCACGAGCCGACGCGTTTCTATTATACATTATGATACCGAGGCCCTTATGTTTATCGATTGTGTTTAATTCGAAAACGACAAAAGATTTTGAAAGTTTTACTATGTATTTTATTTTTGTTTAGTCTAAGAATCCAAAGAAAGTATGGTATGTAATAAGAGTCACGGTTCGCTCAGTCCGTAACATGGGTCAGGTGCCCATCACACCCTAGGCAGACGGCGCGATGTAAACTTTATGCATTCTCGGTGCGCTATTGCTAATATAACCGCGTCAATTGCCCCACACAATCTTTGCTACGTAATTTAGGGCAAGTCGAGCCTTAATAAATTTTTCAAAAGAATTTTCAATGGGTCCCACCCGGATCCAAACCACATAATCACCATGTTGCCCTTCTGATTTCTCAATATCTACTTACACTTGTACTCATAATTATCTTCCACCCGGGGTTTCTAGATTTATACCCGTGGGACACCTCGCCGCCCTTACTCGTCACCGAATAATATTCTACAAAAATCATACACACATAGGAAATTCTAAGAAACTTATATACTTATAAAATGATCAATCTCGTCCGACTCCGGGGAGCCGCCGTGAGAAGTGTGTCCATCATCATCCTCATCTGTCTGCCCCCCACCTATCCGGGCCCCGCTATTACCCGCATCCGACCTGAGAGTATAGATAATCGACATTACCCCGCCACAGATGACCCGGCAAAGAACAGGAGAAATCCATAAAGACTCTCCGAGGTGGCCGGCTAACATCGTGCTCCATCGCCGGTGAGCAATCGGCATATCTCCCGTAATTCTCCTCCTCCGTTATCCTGTAAGAGTGCTCCGATGGTCCGTGTCATAACCATCCTCCTCCGTGGAGGTAAGAAACTCGGAGGAGTCATCGCCGGATCCTCCGAGAGACCGTGGGGATGCATAGCCCCTCCCGGGATCCTCTCGCTCGGGGTCGAAACTCGAGGAGTCGTAGCCGGGTCCTCCGACGGATCCGCATCAGAATCGTCCTCCGTAGGATCCTCCCAAGGGCGGGTCCGTCTCAATCGAATAGTCGGGCTCGCCTACTCGGCCCCTAAGGACATCCCAGGCCTTCTTAGCACCCCCATCCCCCTCGTCGTGAGCCGGCCTCTTCATCTTCATCAATCTACAATCACCCTCAGGGAGAGGGACCAAACAATTTCCCAAAATACCGACGCCGTTGTCTTTGGGAGCCTCGCTCGTAGACACACGCAATTCTGGGGAGGAGCCATCCTAACAATACGGCTCTATCGCACGATCTAAGATTCCAAGAAAGTGGTAACATAACATCCTAGATGTCCCGTAGCCTCCTCGTCTTTGACGTGGTGCACGACACACCG
>NW_026718893.1:0-17044 GCF_029784015.1 Lycium ferocissimum | reverse complement strand
ATTGGGTGGGTTAGAATTTCTTTGTGTTTAAGATTCCCCATGGTTAGGGGATTTTTTGTTTGATTTAAAAAAGATGAAAGGCATGTATGTTTTTCAAAAAAAAATTTTCACCGTGCTTAGGTTAGGCTTTGTGGGCCCGGATGGCTATGAGTATTATATGAGAGTCCGCGGGTTCGCTCGGCCCCTGATGGGAGGGTGCCCATCACACCCTATCATAAATTGGGTGACACCCGCAAAGCTTTTTGGATGAAAATGTCGAGGACGCCGAAAATAATACGTAACGAGACCGAGTCGATGGAATTGGCCTCCTATAGATCGAGATATGGCCGGTCCATTGGTATGTGGTGGGTATCCTCGGGGGAGCAAACGCGCTCACTGTCCGGCGAGAGTTTACCGAGGCATTTCGCGACATTCTTTGGCCACCGCAGGTTCGACGGGCCCGGCGGATATGTTCTTGAATCTCGGACAGGAAAATATGAGTGCTCGGGAGTACGCTCCGATTTCCGACTCATTAGCCCGGACGCTGACCATGGTAGCAGAGCATGGGGATCGTGTGCATCGGTATGTGAGAGGCTAGGGCCACATTTAGCCAAAGACCGTTGGACGGCCTCGCTCGTGACCAGGGATGACTATTGCGCGGTCGGTGCCCACGCCAAAACTCGGGAAGAGCGATGCAAGAACGATGCGCGGAGGGCGGCGCGGTGATAGGGGCTCCCGAAAAAGGGTGGGATCTTTTTGGGCCGGGGGTGGTATAGAGGGGACGAGGCACCGCGGCATTCCGGTATCCGGCTGCAGGAGATCGAGTGCCCGAGCATCGGTCCCAAAGATGTAGCCGAGTCGAATAGGGACGGGGAGCCCCACCGCGATGTACTCGGTGCGGCAAGCTACATTTTGGGCGGCTATGCGGACGCGTGCTTGTTTTGTTTGTGGTCGACGACCACTCGATGCGTGTTGCCCACGAAGGGACGGAGAGACCCGAGACTCGGCCCGCCGATCCAGTTATTGGTTCGTCGTCGACCGTACGCCCTCCCCGACCGACGTCCCGGAGCCCAGGTCGGTCGTCGAGTCGAAACCCCGAGAGGAGAGCACCCGATGGTGCGGTCCTCGGAACCGCATATTTGTGACGCGACAAGACAGCCAGGATCCCGAGCCCTCCTGGACGCAGGCACGGTACCGCGGCTTCCAAGATTTCTTTATAAAGTACTTGTGTGATCGATTTAAATCATACCGTCATGTGTCATTCTTTATATCGTTGATGAAAATCTAGGAAATCCTGGACGAAAGGTAGTTATACGCATAGACAAGAAATGAGTATTAAGGAGCCGAGAAGGCTAAAATGGTAATTAAGAGAAAAGCACGTTCGAGGGCGTATCGGAAGTGACTAGTACGAACCTGCCCCGGATTACGTGACAAAGCCGCGCGGGAGAGTGGATGCGAATATATGTTAGCGTTAAGATACCGTAATACGATAACGTTTCGGGGGTTAGCGCTTCGGAATAGCAAATTCCATGACGCGACCGGGAAGTATCCCAAAAATTTCAAAGTATAGAGATAGGAGGCAAATGTGAAGTTAGGGTAGCTCGATGATATTAGAGTATATGGGATGACCGGATAACGTGATAGACGTTGCGTGCATCGAGTTGGGGATCAATGAAAAGGAAATAGGTATAACACGGCCACTTGGAATCAAAGGCAGGTTTAAATAGTGGTTGGAAATGTTGGAATGAGAGGGAAGTGCTCAAGAATTGGGATGGCGGCACACGAGCAACTACGGAAGAAGGCGTAGGGAAACAAGTTGACGACGGGTACAAGCGGCGGCCTATAAAGGAAACCTCCCGAAATGTGGTAACTCTCTATAGGTACAGTTCAACATTTCGAGGACCAATGTTCAGCGGGGAGTGATGTTACATCCCGTATTTTGACCTCGGTAAGTCAAGGCAAGTGACACAAGTTGCGTATGGAAAATTGTAAAGTCGGAATAATAAGAAAGGCCAGGGGGTAAAAGGTAACTCTGCAAGATGACTCATGGAAATACGGAGAAAAAGGCTAGGGGCAAATTTGGAACTAAGGAAAATATTTTTCATGAATTAAGAGAAATCTCCTAGAATTTTCAAGAAAGGGGCCACTTGGCCGTGGCCCCACTTTTTAAAACATGTTGCAAAATTAGAATTGAGCCAAACAAAGGGACCATATGGTTGGTTATAATTGGAAGGGATATGTATATATAAAGGAAAAGATGACTAATTCATCTTAATTCCCTAGAACTTTCAAGAAAGCAAAGCAAGAAAGAGAGAGGAGAAAGAACAAGGCCATTCGTATGGCAGGCAAGAAAAGAGAAAAAAAAAAAAAAAAAAAAAAAAAAGGAGAGAATTCTCAACTTGTTTTTCATAGCCAAACAATCCCTTGGAGAGTTCTTAGTAAGTTGAAGTGGTTTGTGGAGCAAGAAAACACATATTCATACAAGTTGTGAATTGAGTCAAGTGAAGAGTTGAGGAAAAGGTAAGGTTTAATTCCTCCTTTGTATGTTATGGTGTTTGAGTATATGTTGTGGATTATGAAAATGGATGAAATTCATGTGTTGGAAGTGTGTGTGTGTGTGTGTGGCTAGGGCCGTGTAGGTGTAGTAAGTGTGTTGTATGAGTTGTATTGTGTTGTGTTGTGTGTTGGTTGTTTTTGTAATGTATGGAAAATAAAGAAATTCATGAAAAGTATGTTTATATGATGTGTTGGCCGAATGCTAAGAGTTGTGGTAAGGTGTGATGAATTGATTTTATTTAGAATGGAAATTGTTGTTATGATAGGTTCTATGATGTTAGAATAAAGATTTAATGGTTTGGAGGAATGAAAATTGGATTGTTGTGCTTGAATTTGAAAGAAGGAAAAAAAATGTTGTTGTTGTCTCATAAATTGGAAAGTGTGGGTAAGTAGTATATTGATGGTATTGTTGGAATATCATGTGAATTAAATTGTATTAAGTTATATCGAATTGTATGGAATTGTATGGAATTGCATTGAAAAGAATTGAATAGAGTAGAAATGAATATAAGTGGTTTGTGGAGATGAATTAGTAAGTAGAAAATGCGTTGGAATGGTCTCGTTTGCTTATATGAGAATTTTGGATTGAATATGGAAATTATTGGAATTGTTGAATATTGGATATACAACTTGAAATGCTCTTGGTTTATGTTTGAATGACCTTAAATTAGTATGTGAATATGAACATATTGATATTGGATTGTAAGTGTAAAGTTGGATTTGGAGTAATCATTATTTGGAAAATAAGACTATTTATGCCAGAATGCATTTTTAGTCGATTGTTGATGTTGTTTATATTGTTGTTGGTATGGTTGTTGTTGTTTGGCCGAGTATGAATCTCGGGATGTTATACGTATGAGGGGAGATGCTCGCCCAAATTTTGTTATAAACAAGTATGGGTTGAGATTAACAATTGGCAATCATGACCAAATTGTAGATTTTAAGCGAACTTGGAGCTTGAGTTTGGAGACGTGTGCAAAGCGTAAAATGGTCATGTCAAGCTTCACCTCTCCTTCACCCGGCATGTCCTAGTTAGTATAGGTTAAAATCCGACCCTCGGGAAAAGTCCTACCCTCGAAAAACACCTAAATTTATCCGTACTCGCACGTTTGGATATTTCAAGGTCGTCGCGGAAAGTTAAGGGCGAGACCATCTTCAAAAAAATTTTTAATGTGTAAGTAGGTTATGAAAAATGTTTATGGACAGTGGTAGTGTGAAAATATTAGGAGAGGCTAAGGGCGGAAAGAGAAATTTGCAAAATGGGTTATGAAAATAATGCGGAAGACTTGGGGCAAAATGGTAATATTGAGAAAAGTCGAGGGCAAAATGGGAATTTCACATAAGGGTTCAAGAATATTCCTAAAAGGGCCCTAATGGCCATGTGACAAAAAAAAAAAAAAGAAAGAAAAGATGACAACAAAATAATAAGTCATCTTTTAGAAATAAAAGGAAAATGGAAGAAAAATCTAGAGAGGGGCATGTGCCCCTCACATGCATGCAAGTAGGATGAATATATATATAAGAGAGAAGAGTATTCATCTTTCATTAAGAAAGAAAGAACAACAAAAGAAAACAAGAGAGAGCAAGGAGAGAGGGGTTCAGCCAACCCTCCAAATTTTTACCCCTCAAAATCTTGATTCCAAAATTAGTTTCTTGTGGTTTTCATGCTAATTCAAGGTCCCTCTTCAACTTAGTGTGATTGGTTTGGAAGAAAGAGGACTTGTTTCTTCAAATAGACAACTTACTTAAGTGAAGAAGATTGAAGAAAAAGGTAAGAATTCATTCCTTTTTATTATGATATGAAGGTTTGGTTGTGTTGTAGTATATGAAAATGAGTAGAAACTATGGGAATATGGAAGTTTACAAAGTGGATATACATGTGTGCATACATGTAGCCGTGTGTGTATATATAGTGTGGTTATGATGAATTTTAAGTTGTATTATAGTTGTGGCTATTGTGGAATTTGTGTTGGAAGTGGAAGGTGGATGAAAATTTGATAAGATGGAAAATTGGCCTATGGCCGTGTGGTATATGGTGTAGTGAGGAAACATGTTGAATTTATTTTGTTTAACATGTTAGTTGCGTCGTGGTGAGTCTTGTAATGTAAATGAAGGTAAAATGAAGTAAGATTGCATTGAAGTGGGATGTAGAAGCTTATGTTGTTTAAGTAGGATTTTATGACCTTATGGAAACTAAGTTGTTATAATGTGAATTATGATTATGGTTGATGAAACTAGACGATGGAAGCATGTTATGAATAAGTATGCTAAAAATTAGAGATTTGGAATGAATTATGACTTTGGTGGAAAGTTGTGTATTTTGTATAATTTGTCTATATATTGTAAAAATGGTATGAAATGTTTCCGAATGGCATTGTAACGATTTTAGTTAGTAGTGAATGTGAAAATGATGGTATTGATTTGGACATTGTGAAGTCGGAATGGAAGTTATTGTATTATGTTGGAAAGTCGATTAGTTGTATCATATTGTGTGTTTGTTATGATTGTTGATGTTCTTGGTGTTGTTGTTGGGTTGTTGTTGACTATTTTGAGCCGAGTTTAATCTCGGGGTGTCACATTTATAGGGGAAGTGCTTTAGAAATTTCGGTAGCCAAATAGAAACCAAAGATTGAAATGTCAAGTCTCATGAATAGTAACTCGGTCAATATGACCATTTGCAGATTTTCGACGAAACGGGATTTGATTTTTGGCAAGCGTAACAAGCGCGAAAGGTATGTAAAGCTTTTCATTTCTTTTCATGGCACGACATAGGTGTATTAGGCTTGACTTCGGACCTCGGGGAGCCGCTCCTATCTCTCGGAATCCACATCCAAAAACGAGTCTTTTCATTCAATGCAATTGAACCAAATATTTTTTGATAAAAGTGTTTAAACCTTCATACCTTTCGCAAATGATTTTGAATGTCCTAAATCCTTCCTAGATAACTTATGAGTTTAACATATGATTTACGTCCGCCACCTCAATTGATCCGAGGTGGGTTCACTATTTACGATTTTACCTTTTGTGTTTATAATTTGTCTTCGAGCGGTTTTAAAGGAATGTTTTAGTTACTAAATTTAAAAAAAGTGTTTTAAATATTCCATTAAGTCCTATGAAACGTTTTGATATGTACTTTGACTCCGAACGTTCGTTCCGACATAATCCTCCGTGATGTCCGAAAGGTACGTACTATGACTCCGTCCGATTTCATTGATTTGATTTGTTATTTGATATGCCTCATCGAGTCTCCGGACATATATATGTTATTTTTATTGCATTAGTTTCTCACTACTCCACTCGTGGATGCCCAATGTTTCCCACACCGAGCCCGGCCAGATATGTTATCAAGCGTTTCCTCTCGCATTGTTCGCCGTGCCTCGGTGCGAGGGGGGGGTGTATGACATGTACATGGGTCCGAAGTATGATGTGCCATGTACATATATTTGATATCCGATTATGTGATGTGATATGGCCACTTGGTATGTTATGATTTGTTTCGGAGATATTCCCTACTCGAAGTATGATGTGTTTTGGCGCGGAGAACGGGAGCCTCTCGATCGTTCACCGAGTCCCATAGCGGGGCCGGCTTTTGCATATGTTTTTCGTATGCATTACTTATGATTTCGATATGCATTTTTGATTATCTATGCATCTCGTTCATTTCCGTACATTCTCGTTCGATTTTAGTTTTATTTATTACATTCTCGCTTTACATATTCAAGACATTTTCCGTACCGACCCCTTTCTTCGGGGCCGCGTTTCGTGCCACGCGTGTACGTACATTTGATTTGTCGATCCGCCCGCCTAGGTTGTTTGCTCCACCGGTTGAAGTGCTCCTTTTGTCCGGCCCGTATTTGGTATAAAATTATCCGTTGCATTTGTACCTATTCATTTCGGGGTACGACGGGCCCCGTCCCGTCATATGATTATGTTTTGTTCTGTAGAGGTCCGTAGACACGTGTGTGTGGGTTCGTATATGTTTCGTGAGATGTGCGTACGTTTAGAGTTTATCTATGTTTTGTGACGGCCTTATCGCCTTCGTGCGGCATGCCCACTTGTCCTTGTTAAATTATTATTTCTCGCTCATTTGTAATATTTTGCTAATTTTAGGTTAAGGTACGTACGAGTGTCCAACTAGGGCACGTGTCGCGGCCTACGGGTTGGGTCGTGACAAAAGTGGTATCCCCGTCCCGAATGTCATATGATTATGTTTTTTATGGTGTGAAGCGCGCCACATTTATAAACAGAGGCTACCCGAGGCATTTAGGAATTGTTGACCATCTTTCCGTCTTAGATCGTGCGATAGAGCCAAGTCATAGGAAATAAAAAATTCTTGCGTACGGCGGAAAATGGTAAGTGGTGACGGAGAGGTCACACGTTATATTTGTGTTTTGGCTAGAATGGGATACGAAGCGAATATCCCGTACGCGGGTATTTGCGGCGTACGTATTTCGAGTAACAAGAATTTGCAAAGGTGACTACCGAAGGTCAAGAAGGGTAAAATAGTAATTGTACAAAAAGGACGTGTTGCGAGTATGCCTCGGATCCGTAAGGCCTCGATTAGCTTCGTATTATGTAATAAAGGTCGTGTGTGGAAATGGACGTGATTATACCGACATTAAGGGACTAGAATCCGTCGAAGTTGCGAAGTTAAGTCCAGCAATTTTAGGATGGGTGACCCCCTGGGAAGGATACAAGAAAATTCCACAATTGTAGGTATAAGAAATAAATGGAAAGTTGGGGTGACCTAAAGGAAAGGGAAGTATGTGAAGCGGCACGCACCTTAAACGCGATTCCGTTAAATGGGGAAAAAGAAGAAAGCGCAATATTGCCTGAAAATTAGGGAAAGTTCGAAAAGCGATTGGAAGTGTTTGCAAGTAGAATGGTGATGAGTGTATATATATATATGTATGCGTAGGACTGTTCCTTGGTGATTACGTTGGGCGAAAGGCGGGTCCTAACGACAAAAGGTTGCAACTAACGGAAGGCATCACGAAACGGAACATAAGGGATGAAGTGAAAGGTGAGAAGCAAATGTTACCGATTGGACCGATCCGATTGCGTTACAAACAATTAGTGATTGGAAGAGTTCTAGTGTTATTTGGAAAAGCATTTGAGTAAAGATATTGAGAGTAAGGAAATTAAAGTATTGGAAGGAATTAAGGATAAGAAATATGATCAAGTGAGAGCCTTCGAGGTCTCGTAGGAAATCCGAGTGAGAAAGGCAAGTCCGTATCAAGCGACGCGACAAGGAAAATTTTCGTATTAAGTAGTAGTGTAGCTCACCGATCGTAGTTCCGTATGCCATATTTCGCGCCTCGACTTCGATGAAACTCGCTAGTATACCCGTAACGAATCTAGTTATGACTCTATCCGCTATACCTACGTCCGACCTCGACCGCAAATCCGTCCGATACATCTCGTACGATTGACTCGATATGTATACGTACGTCCGACCTCGACCGGAAATCGTCCGTCCGACCCCGACTACGACCACGGATTTATCCAATATAGTTTGATACGTCCGATCCTCGATCATTGTCCGATATGCTTTCTACATGTCCGGCTTCGATTTTGAGTCCGCCAAGATAATCGTCGAATATGATTCTCGTTTGTTGTACTTTCGTGCTTCCGATTCGGATATGACTCCGTCCGACGTCCGTTTGATCTTCCGATTCGACAAAGATTCGGTTCGCCCTATATCCGATTTAAGACCCCGAGCAGCCCCTAGTAAAGAGATGTCGAAGAATGACGAAGGAGTTGGAAAATGAAGACCCTTACAAGTGCTTCGATCAAGCTCAAGTACGTGTTTGGGAAGATAGACACCTCCCCGAGTATCCGAAGCCCTATAAGGTCAGCTGAACATTCGAGGACGAATGTTCTAAAGGGGGGGAGGATGTTATAGCCCGCACTCTGCACGTTTGGATATTTCAAGGTCGTCGCGGAAAGTTAAGGGCGAGACCATCTTCAAAAATTTTTTTTAATGTGTAAGTAGGTTATGAAAAATGTTTATGGACAGTGGTAGTGTGAAAATATTAGGAGAGGCTAAGGGCGGAAAGAGAAATTTGCAAAATGGGTTATGAAAATAATGCGGAAGACTTGGGGCAAAATGGTAATATTGAGAAAAGTCGAGGGGCAAAATGGGAATTTCACATAAGGGTTCAAGAATATTCCTAAAAGGGCCCTAATGGCCATGTGACAAAAAAAAAAAAAAGATGACAACAAAATAATAAGTCATCTTTTAGAAATAAAAGGAAAATGGAAGAAAAATCTAGAGAGGGGCATGTGCCCCTCACATGCATGCAAGTAGGATGAATATATATATAAGAGAGAAGAGTATTCATCTTTCATTAAGAAAGAAAGAACAACAAAAGAAGAGAGAGAGCAAGAGAGAGGGTTCAGCCAACCCTCCAAATTTTTACCCCTCAAAATCTTGATTCCAAAATTAGTTTCTTGTGGTTTTCATGCTAATTCAAGGTCCCCCTTCAACTTAGTGTGATTGGTTTGGAAGAAAGAGGACTTGTTTCTTCAAATAAACAACTTACTTAAGTGAAGAAGATTGAAGAAAAAGGTAAGAATTCATTCCTTTTTATTATGATATGAAGGTTTGGTTGTGTTGTAGTATATGAAAATGAGTAGAAACTATGGGAATATGGAAGTTTACAAAGTGGATATACATGTATGCATGTAGCCGTGTGTGTATATGTAGTGTGGTTATGATGAATTTTAAGTTGTATTATAGTTGTGGCTATTGTGGAATTTGTGTTGGAAGTGGAAGGTGGATGAAAATTTGATAAGATGGAAAATTGGCCTATGGCCATATGGTATATGGTAGGAGGAAACATGTTGAATTTATTTTGTTTAACATGTTAGTTGCGTCGTGGTGAGTCTTGTAATGTAAATGAAGGTAAAATGAAGTAAGATTGCATTGAAGTGGGATGTAGAAGCTTATGTTGTTTAAGTAGGATTTTATGACCTTATGGAAACTAAGTTGTTATAATGTGAATTATGATTATGGTTGATGAAACTAGACGATGGAAGCATGTTATGAATAAGTATGCTAAAAATTAGGAGATTTGGAATGAATTATGACTTTGGTGGAAAGTTGTGTATTTTGTATAATTTGTCTATATATTGTAAAAATGGTATGAAATGTTTCCGAATGGCATTGTAACGATTTTAGTTAGTAATGAATGTGAAAATGATGGTATTGATTTGGACATATGAAGTCGGAATGGAAGTTATGGTATTATGTTGGAAAGTTGGTTAGTTATGTTATGTTGTGTGTTGTTATGATTGTTGATGTTCTTGGTGTTGTTGTTGGGTTGTTGTTGACTATTTTGAGCCGAGTTTAATTCTCGGGGTGTCACATTTATAGGGGAAGTGCTGCCGAAATTTCGGTAGCCAAATAGAAGCCAAAGATTGAAATATCAGCTTGCATGAATAGTAACTGGTAAAGATGACCATTTGCAGATTTTCGGCGAAACGGGAGTTGATTTTTGGCAATCGTGAAGAGCGCGAAAGGTATGTAAAGTTCTCCCATTTCTTCTATTGGCACGTCTTAGATGCATTAGGCTTGACTTTGGACCTCGGGGGCACCTCCTATCTCTCGGAATCCATCCAAAATTGAGTCCTTTTCATTCAATGCAATTGAACTAAATATTTTTTGCGAATAGCTAGAAAAATTGTTTAAACCTCTAAAACTTGTATAAATGCATTTCGATTGTCCTAATATCCTTGTAAGTGACGTTATGAGTTTAACATATGTAATTTACGTCCGCCACCTCAATTGACCGAGGTGGGCCCCCTATTCCTGATTTTACTCTTTTGCATTTATAACTTGTCTTCGAGCGGCTTTTAAGGAAACGTTTTAACTACTATTTATTACTTAAAAATCATCTTAAATATTCCGTTAAGTCCTATGATGCGTTTTGATATGTACTTTGACTCCGAACGTTCGTTCCGACATAATCCTCCGTGATGTCCGAAAGGTACGTACTATGACTCCGTCCGATTTCATTGATTTGATTTGTCGTTCGATATGCCTCATCGAGTCTCCGGAAATATATGTGTTATTTTTATTGCATTAGTTTCTCACTACTCCACTCGTGGATGCCTCAATGTTTCCCACACTGAGCCCGGGCCAGGATATGTTCTCAAGCGCTTTCCTCTGCATTGTTCGCCGTGCCTCGGTGTGAGGGGGCAGTATGACATGTACATGGGTCCGAAGTATGATGTGCCATGTACATATATTTGATATCTGATTATGTGATGTGATGTGGCCACTTGGTATGTTATGATTTGTTTCGGAGATATTCCCTACTCTGAAGTATGCTGTGATATGGCGCCGGAGAAGGGGGCGCCTCTGATCTGTTCACCGAGTCCCATAGCGGGGCCGGCTTTTGCATATGTTTTCTGCATGCATTACTTATGATTTCTGATACGCATTTCTGATTCTCTATGCATCTCGTTCGTTTTCCGCACATTCTGCTCTGATTTTAGTTTTATTTATTACATTCTCTGCTTTACATATTCAGTACATTTTCCGTACTGACCCCCTTTCTTCGGGGGCTGCGTTTCGTGCCACGCAGGTACAGACGTTTGATTTGCTGATCCGTCCGCCTAGGCTATCTGCTCAGCTGTTTGAAGTGCTCCTTTGTCCGGAGCCCATGATTTGGTATAGACTTTTTTTTTATTTCATATGTACGTATTGATTCTGGGTACGACGGGGCCCTGTCCCGTCATATGATTATGTTTTGTTCTGTAGAGGTCTGTAGACATGTGGTGTGGGTTCTGTATATGCTCGTGAGCTTTGCGTACGTTTAGAGTTTATTTATGTTTTGTGACGGCCTTATCGGCCTTCGTGCGGCATGCCCCCTTGTCCTTGATAAATTAATATTTCTGCTTATTTGTAATATTTTGCTAATTTAGGTTAAGGTACGTATGAGTGTCCAACTAGGGCACGTGTCGCGGCCTACGGAGTTGGGTCGTGACACCGACGTCCCTTCTTGTGGACGCTGCGCTCATGCCCGTAGGTAGGCAGGGAGATGGATCAGACCCGTAGGTTTTCTATCAGCGGATCCTCAGGAGCATTCCACTTTCTTCGGAGCTGCAGTCTATTTGGTATTGTCCTTATGATCATTTGTATTCCATGTAGAGGCTCGTAGATGTGTGTGTACAGTTAGATGTTTTATAGTTCCACCAGGTCATATTATGGTATAATATATTGGTAGCCTTGTCGGCCTTATTTTGAGCTTTTGATACTTTACTGTTAGCCTTGCCGGCTTTATGATATACGTTATGATGTGGCGACCTTGTCGGTCCGTATATGAACACATGTGCTGAATGATCGGATATTCCTATGTTGGGCCTTTTCTGCGTGCAGGTATTTTTTTGAGTTATGGTTTATAATGTTCAAAGTAACGAATAAGTCAGTTGGTTCCCGACCTACGGGTCGGAGCCCGTCATACTCCTAGGAGGGGTGTGACACTACCTCCGTTAGTGTCGTGGGCCTTGGCCAATTCTTCACAGCCTTAATCTTTTAGGTCTAATGCCTTCCTCTGAAATAATGTGACCCCGAAAAGCCACAGAGTTCAACCAGAACTCACACTTGGAAAACTTGACATATAGTTCTCTTTTTTGAAAACTCCCAAGCACAGCTCGTAGATGCTCGTACGGCCTACGACGCGAATAAACCAGAATATCATCTATAAACACAATCACAAATAAATCTAGGAAGGGTCTGTATACATGATTTATCAAATCCATAAATACAGCTGGGGCATTAGTTAGCCCAAACGACATAACACGGAACTCATAATGGCTATATCTAGTCTGAAATGCCATCTTCGGAATGTCCTCTTCCTTCACCCTAACCTGATGGTATCCCAACCTCAAGTCTATCTTCGAGAAGTATTTGGCGCCTTGCAACTGATCGAATAAATCATCGATCCTCGGGAGCGAATACTTATTCTTTACAGTCACTTTATTCAATTGCCTATAGTCAATGCACAATCGCAAGAGCCATCCTTCTTTTTTTACAAATAATACCGGTGCTCCCCACGGTGATGTGCTAGGCCAAATAAAGCCCTTCACAAGCAAATCCTTCAACTGCTCTTTCAATTCTTTCAACTCCGCAGGTGCCATTCTATAAGGAGGAATAGGTATTGGTTGAGTATCTGGCAATATGTCAATAGTGAAATCAATCTCTCTCTCTCTCTGTCACGACCCAACCCCGTAGGCCGTGACTAGTGCCCGAGCTGGGCCCTTGTACCCTCTACTAACCATAATCAGCTCATAGCAAACATACTAAGAACTTATACATACGTAAAGGCACGGTGTATATATATATATATATATATATATATATATATATATATATATCATACATATAACCTGGAATGTACAGAACGCAAACGCAACTGAACGATACTACCCACAACCCACATATGTGTCTACAGGCCTCTAAGAGTAATAACAGAATCACATGACGGGACAGGGCCCCGCCGTACCCTGAATAAACATATACGTATATACAACAAAAGAATCTATACCAAAGTGTAGGCTCCGGAACAAAGGAGCACTCCGAGACTGCTGAGTAGGAATCCTAAGCTGGCGGCTCACCCAAACGAGTATCTGTACCTGCGCGGCATGAAACGCAGCCCCCGAAGAAAGGGGGTCAGTACGAAATATGTACTGAGCATGTAAAGCGCGAAATACAGTAAACAGGATAGTACGGAAATAAGGAGAACAGAAAAGTAGTACAGTAACCAGGAACTCATAAAGCTTACCTTGAACCATAAATCATGCATTTCAAAGTCGTAGATAAACTTAGTGACATAAATAGAAAATCATCATGTACACATGCATGCATAACGTGCCCGCCTACGCAACGAGCGACGCGGTAAGTAAAATCATCATATACATGTACATATAACGTGCCCCGCCCTCTAGTGAGGGACGCGGTGAATAGAGTCATCATATGCCATCCTGGCCGCCTCCCCCATATCATCATATCATCATATACATACATATATATATATATATATATATATATATAACGTGCCCCGGCCCTCTAGTGAGGGACGCGGTGAATAATGCAGTAGAATTGCACGAATACATGCCACCGGCCGGGACGCAAGGAAGAAGTAGCAACAGCTCGCACGAGCAGAGTAGTGAGAAACCATATGCACACAAATCATCATCATAGACTCAATGGATAAGAAGTAGTCGACGCTCGAGAGTCAAAACCGAAATCATGTTAAGTTCCTTCAAAAACAAGTCATTAGAATCGTAAATGAAAATCTCGGGGACCACGGATATGCATCAATCAATCCGGGCCCGCCCATGAAAGTTAACGTCATTATACGTTACAAAACTTTCTACGAACGTTTCAAGGCAATCCGGTTCTATCTACGAAAGTTACAGACATTTCTAGACATAGGATCCTTTAAAAAACAAAAAAGTTTATACAACATTCTAAATCCAACCATATCAAAGACATAAAGACCATGACATGACCATATTAAGGATGCTAACCTCGATAAGCAAATATGAATCATAAACATGTTCGGAATTTAAGAGTGGAGTTACCTCGAAGCTCGTGTCATAGCCTAATTACAACTAGGACATGCCAAAAGAAAGAAGGGGTGAGTTTTACATACCTCGTCCGCTCTCAAAGCTAGTCCAAACTTACATCGTGGACTTCCCAAGATCTACAATACGTTATTAAATACTCACATTAGCTATAGACATTTAGGCATGCAATCCCAAACTAGCACTTAATTCTACGGAAATTTGGGCAGCATTTCCCACAATTCAACAACCCCGAGAATTCAACTCGGCCAATTTCATCAACAACCATACCAACAACATACTAGCAACATCAATAATCGATTCAAACGTATTCTAATATTGGCAACCCTTTACTACATAATTCAACAACATTCATTATATTCAATTCAACCACTTACATTCAACCAATATTCATGCTCATACGTTCAATTACTAATCCGAAACCATTCAAACAATATTCAAGAACACTTTAAACAATTCACACAATATTTCCAACAACCCAACCAATGTACCAATTCACCCGAAAACCATCCCCAAACCCGAGAACAACATCACCAACACATTTCTCTCTCCCAAATTCATAAACTACACCAACAATCTACACTTTAACAATGTCATTTCCATAAATAGAAAATCCACATAAGGATCACATTAGCCACTAAAACAGCCCACAACCATTACAACATTAACTTGAATCATTAAACTCTCATTTTCATCATAGAACTCATAACTACAACAACCAAACATGCCAAAGAAAATTAATTCATCACCCTACACCACACACACCTATACACGGCCACAACACACACACGACTACAACATTAACACCCCACTTTCATGGATTTCATTCATTTCCACACTCCACAATATACACAAACCATGCATAACATATAAAAAGAGAAGATTAACCTTACCTTCTTCACTCGGCTATGGCTTGTTCTTGCAAGAATAAGGGGTTTGCTTGCTCCAACAATTATTTCACGTTAAATAGGACCCTTCAATGGTTGGAATTGCTAGAAGAAATTATTTTTTGTGATCAATTTTTGGAACTCAAATTCCCTTGGTCATGGCCGAATGGCCTCTTATTTTTCTCTCCAAATTTTCTTGAAATTTCTAGATGATGAAGATAAGAATTATGATGACTTAGTCATCCTTTTACTACATATATTAGCCAACCATGTGGCCATGGCCCACACTCCATATGGCCGGCCACATGGCCCTTTTAATTTCATGAATTTTAATTTTTCCATATTGCACTTTTGGCCCCAAATTTCCTTAATATTCCATACCAACCAAATTACAAGTAACTTATGTCTTAAAACAAGATCGTACTTAAAAGGTCTCAACTTCGCACCCCGGAATAGTCTTGCTCCTAACTTTTGATAGTTAGCTCGGATTATCCCGACGTACAAAATACGGGATATAACACTCTCTCTGGGGGAATGCCTGGAAACTCATCTGGAAACACTTCTAGAAACTCATTAACCACAGGAATAGACTGAAGAGTCAGCGACTCTGCTTGCACATCTTGAACTCGAACTAGGTAAAAAATATACCCTTTCCTGATCATCTTCTCTGCCTTAAGGTAGGAAATAAACCTACCCTTTGGCGAAATGGTATTACCCTTCCACTCAAGAACTGGCTCATCGGGAAACTGAAATTGAACTATCTTTGTTCTGCAATCAACATTAGCATAACAGGAAGCCAGCCAATCCATCCCCATAATAACATCAAAATCAATCATATCTAACTCAATCAGGTCCGTTGGGGTATGACGATTAAAAACTATAATGACACAGCCCCGGTATACTCGCCTGGATATAACCGGATCCCCAACTGGGGTAGATACCTTAAATGGTCTAATCGACTCAAACTCTATCCCAAACTTGCCAGCAACAAATGGTGTAACATATGATAAGGTGGAACCTGGGTCAATCAGTGCATAAACATCATAGGAGAAAACTGATAATATACATGTAACAACATCAGGAGACGACTCGTGGTCCTGTCTACCAGCCAATGCATACATGCGATGCTGAGGTGTTACACCTCGGGAAAAAAATTCGTGTCATCATATGATAGATAGAATAATGCAGGGCAAGACGAATATGATGTTTCTATAAGTAAGAAAGGTTATTTAACGATCCTAGTTAAGACTTCAAAGATGTTGGAAGAAAGAGGAGAAAGTTCCTTAAGAAGGGCAAAGTATATGTTGTGTTTTGGAAAAGTTCCGTAAAGTACCGAGCTAATGTTGACTTAATGGTGTCTTAAAAAAGAGTTGTAAGCTCTCCTTAGATTGGTAATGAAGTGTTAAACAAGTATCAAGAAGGTTCTATAAGGATTGGAGATCGAACGAAATGACGGAAACCATTTCAAGGAAGTGGAGTTATACGACCACTTATACGGTCCGTATAACCCCCAGCAGGAAAATGTTCTCCATGGTGGTGATGTTACACCTCAGAAAATTTCCCGTTGGAATGCAAGTGGACGGACTAGTGATGAGAGCGAGGAGTGCGAGTGTATGATGTTTCATGGGCAATGTATGTAAATGGATGGGAATGAATAGAATAAATAGTCTAGAAATGTGAAAAAAGTTGAAAGTTGGCAAAATCGCCCAAAGTAGTCATGAAGTCCAAATATGGACCGTAAAAGTGGAATACGGTCCGTAAATCGCTGTGTCGTAAAATGGCACGCAAAGGTTTCAACTTTCGCCACGTGGAGAAATGGTTAAATACGACCTCGTGGAAGGACCGTAAAGTGAAATACGGCCCGTAAACCATGGTCGTAAATCACCATGCATCTTGCCAAGGTTTCGGTTCTTTAAGGTTAAAGACGACGACGAGGACGTCCGTAAAGTGAATACGGACCGTAAACCTCCACGGGACGACCACCGTTCACCTCAAGACAAACATTTCGAATTCATTAAATACGAGGA
>NW_026718892.1:0-12580 GCF_029784015.1 Lycium ferocissimum | reverse complement strand
CATCATCAAGTCCCCGAAGACAACCGAAGATATCATTTGGCTATACAGCCTCATTAACATAAGCCAAAAACGACATCATTTACCATCGAGTCCCCGAAAACAACCGGAGACGTCATTCATCATCAAGTCCCTGAAGACAATCGGAGACACCATTTGGCTATACAGCCTCATCTACATAAGCCAAACGGCTACACTCTTACATTACACTCTACTTTATCAATTACTTTATCATTCACTTTACCTACTTTAATGACTTTACCTTAAATTTGATAGACATCATTTATTATTGAGTCCCGAAAGACAGTCGGGGTCCTCTTTTACCATTAATGTTATATCCCGTATTTTGTACATTGAAACAATCCGGGTTAGCCATGATAAGTTAGGGACAAGACTATTCCAGGATACGAAGTTGAGACTTTTAACCATGATCTTGTTTTGAGACATAAGTTGCTTATGATCTTGTGGCATGGAATATTAAGGGGAGTTGGGGTTGAAAATGAATTAAATAAAGTTGGCAATTCATGCAACACAAGGGCCATGTGGCCGGCCACCTAGGTGTGGGCCAAGGTCCACATGGAAGTGTTATATATGTGTTAAAAGATGACTAAGTCATCATTTTTTCCACCATCCTCAACACTTAGAAATTTCAAGAACCTTGGAGAAGAGAAACAAAGGCCATTCGGCCATAGCTCCAAAATTTGAAGTCCAAAAACCTTCATCAAAAAAATTATTTCTTCTAGCAAACCAACCAATTGGAAGGTTCTCTTTAACGTGAGATAGTTGTTGGAGTCGTCAAACCATTCGTTTTATCAATCGCAAACCCTAGCCAAGTTGTGAAGATAAGAGGAAAAGGTAAGGATTAATCTTGTTTTTCATATGTTATGGATGATTTGGGTATGTTGTAATATGTAAAAATGGATGAAACTCATGAAATATGGTATGTTGAAGCCGCGCGTGCATGGTTGTAGCCGTATGTGATGTTGTGTCGAGGTGATTAATTAATTCTATTTAGCTTGTTTGGTTGTTGTAGTGTGTTGAAATGGATGGAAATCATGAAACTTGGGTGGTGATGTGGTGGCCAAATATAGCCTCCCATGTATGGCAAGGAATGAATTAATTTTATTTAGTGTTTTGGTTGTTGTTATTGTGTGGATTCTATGTTGATAATGGAAGTTTAATGACTCAAATTGAAGTTGAAAGTGTGTCGTGGGCTGTTTTAGTGGCCAACGTGATTCTTATGTAATTTTTATATTTATGAGAATGACATTATTAAAGTGTGGATTGTTAGCGTAATTCATGAATTTGGGAGAGAGGAATGTGTGTTGTGTTGTTCTCGGGTTTGGGGTGCTTTTCGGTGAGTCGAGTGTTGGGTGGTTGTTTGAAATATTGTGTGGATTGTTTAAAGTGTTCTTGAATATTGTTTGAATGGTTCCGGATTAGTAATTGAACGTATGAGCGTTGATGTTGGTTTGAATATAAGTAGTTGAATTGGATATAATGAATGTTGTTGAATAATGTAGAAAAGAGCTACTAACGTTAGAATGCGTTTTGAATTGATTATTGACGTTGCTAGTTTGGTTGTTGGTATTGTTGTTGATGAATTTGGCCGAGTTGAATTCTCGGGGTTGTTGCATTCATAAGGGAAATGCTGCCCAAATTTCTGTAGAATTAAGTGCTAGTTTGGAATCGAATGCCTAAATGCCTATAGCTAATGTTTGATATCCATTGACGTTGTATAGATTTTGGGGAGCCCGAGATTTGAGTTTGGACTAGCTTTGAGAGCGGACGAGGTATGTAAAGCTTATCCTCCTTTTCTTTTGGCATGTCCTAGACGCAAGTAAGTTATGATACGTTATGAGCCTTGGGGGTAACTCTATTCTTATGATCCGAGTGTGCCTACGACTCCTATTCATTTCTTGATGTTGGTATTCTTAATGTAGTAGAAACATGGTCCGCATGTCTTTGATTTGATTGGATTTGAAATGTCGATAAATGCTTTTGTTCTTAAAGGATCTTATGTCTAAAAATGTCCGTAACTTTCACAGACAGAACCGGATTGCTTTGATATGCTCGTAAGTGATCCTATGTCATATAATGACCTTAAATTTCATAGGCGAGCCCGGATTGGGTGGACGCTCATCCGTGGGTCCCGCGACTTTCCTTTATATAGTTCTGACGACCTTTGAAGGAATTTAGCATAAATACCTTCCCGACCCCCGAGTATGGCTACTTATTTATCTGTCGAGTTTGAAATGAGGATTCTTATGCATATGATTCCGATAATGAATCGTTATCTCTCGAAGCTCTATTTGATATGTTCCCGAGTGTCATTCGGAAGAGACTTCGATTTGACTATTGTCTTGGCTTTTAAATGATGGTTCGTTTTTATTATTCTGCTGAGTCTTTGTAAATGTTTTAAATTGCGTATAGTTTCTCACGACTCTACTCGTGCATTTTGTTGTTATATCTTTCGCCGAGTCTCGGGCCGGTTATGTTATCGTGCGCACTATGCTATATTTCGAAGTATGATGTGTATTCTGAAGTATGATGTGTATTCTGAAGTATGATGTGACACGAAGTACGATGTGACGTGGAGTATGATGTGTTTGGAGATATGCAATATTCCGAAGTATGATGTGTTACGGCGCCAAAGATGGAGTGGCGACCATGTTCTGTCCGCCGGGTCCCATTACGGACCGCGTGTAATATATGATATGATATATGATGATATGATGGTATGATGGCTATACATGATGATTATATGATCTCACTACCGAGTCCCTCACTGGAGGGCGGGGACACGTTATATATGCATATGTATATGATGACTATCCACTTATGCCACTCGGTCCCATTATGGGCCGGAGATGATACATGACATTAATATGCGCGCTTTGTAATTCGAGAGTAAACATTTTGGCATTCTGATTATCCTATTTGTCTTCTGAACCTCTTATGTATGTTTTGTATGTCAGATGTATGTACTTTGGTATTCGGGTTATTATGCTTACTTTCGTACTCCTTACTTCGGTTATGACCTCGTTT
Source organism: Lycium ferocissimum (assembly GCF_029784015.1). Taxonomy (NCBI): domain Eukaryota; kingdom Viridiplantae; phylum Streptophyta; class Magnoliopsida; order Solanales; family Solanaceae; genus Lycium; species Lycium ferocissimum. The sequence continues at coordinate 9,535 of NW_026718892.1, read as the reverse complement.
TCGTATTCTATGCTTTGCATACTCGCACATATTCCGTACGTACCCCTTCCTTCGTGGCCGCGTTTTCATGCCCGCAGGTACAGATACACATTTTGGTGATCCGCCGGCTTAGGATTCTCGTTCAGCTGACTTGGAGTGCTCCCTTGTTCTGGAGCCCATATTTTGGTACAGACACTTTCATTGTATACACTTATGTATATTCAGGGATACGGCGGGGCCCTGTCCCGTCATAGAATTCTGTTGATACTCTTAGAGGTCTGTAGACATATATGTGGATTGTAATTAGTTACCGTCCGGTTGTGTTCGTTTGATTTGTGTTTGGGGCAGCCCATCCGCCGTGGCAGCCTTGTCGGCTGCGTGTACGTATGCTTTGATAAGTTATGTATAGTACGACAGCCTTGCCGGCTTCTGTACAGTATTTGTGTTTGTATGCAATAGTTTGGAACCACGTCTGATCTTTATGTCTGTATAAGTTGTTTGTATGCCGATTCTGGTTAAAGAGTGCGTATGGGGTGCCCAGCTCGGGCACTAGTCACGGCCTACGGGGTTGGGTCGTGACAATTAAAGTCTCCGAAGACAACCGGAGAGATTATTAAGTCTTTTGCATAAATATCACTCATCATCCAAGTCTGTGAAGACAACCAGATACAATATTAAGCCACGCGGCTTCATCCTCATTCTCACACTCATAATTATTATCATTTTTTTTTTTACACTTTCAACTTTACCCCAGACTTTACTAATGATTTTAGCATGAATCTCAGGTAGCTTTTGCTTGAGACATTACAACACATCGTTTGCTGAGGAAACCACATCAAGATTTTAGAGACATTATTTCGACTTGTCACAACTTCATTTATATTATACTTTTATATTTTACTTTATGAACTTCATTTGCTTATTTACTTTAAGTTTTGACAGGAAATACAATCTACAAGAGACGTAGCACAACGTGGAACTTTATCTTATGCAGTGAACTGGGGCAAATATGCTAAAGAGGAATATCAAACTCACAAGCAAAGGTCACGGATCTACTCTCAAACTCAACTCCGCCTACGTCCACAAACATGTGATACGTAGGTTATCCAAATTTTCTTTTATATCCACCACTAAAACTCTACTCAATCAACTCTTTTCATAATCTTATACCTCTTTTCTATATCCCAGGGTCCCTTGACACTGGGCAAGTTTTGAGAATTTGTATCGTGTCTAGTAGAGTCCTACTTATGGGTGTGTTGTGCACCACATTTATAATTAGGAGGCTATAAACATATGTTCCTTTCTCGAACATTCTTGTCACATGTCTACAACCCCACAAAGTTATAAATCCATAAATAACATTCTCCCAACATAAATCTCGAACTACATACGGCCTGATTCACATGGAGCCCGAGATATATAGGCAACTCAAAACTGAGGTTCGACCATAATTTTCCAACATCCCTTCTTTCCCATAATCTTTTCTGACCTCCCTTCTGCCATATAATCTTCAAAACATTTCATACGCATTCCTTTTTATATCGATATCATTCTAATTTGTCCAAAGTCGTATTTGTCGGTCGGGACAAAATTGACGATTATGTCAATTTCGTTGTCCGGAAACTCTTACATCGTCTCCGGCCAACGAGGGGCAAGCTGTTGACGCCTAATTTTGTCCCTCCTTTATTCTAATTTATTTCTCGGGCTTGTAATGTTATTGATAAACTAAATATTTTCTATTTACTACTATGTTTAATATTGCTACTATTTATAAGTGTCGTTACCTTAATATTACTATTTTAGTATTACCCTCACATTACTACCTATTTATTACCTGTTAATCATAAAGTTGAGCCTAATAGTATTTCTTACTCCGTTATTACATTACCTATATATTTATAGCTTTTCTACTTATTAGTAAATTAATAATATTGAATTACATAATATTACTATTAATTAGTAGTTGTGTGATTATTACATATACTTTGCAAGTTATTAATCTCTATTAAATAAGAAAGCCTCAAAAATGGAATTAGAATAGGGAAAAGACCAACAAATTAGCTCAACGGATGGCCCATATCTCGGCCAAGTTAGCAGCCCAGTTAATACCCAAATGAGCAGCCCATTTCTCTATCAAACCCAACATTTTCCAACCCTAATCCAAACAAAATCAGCCGCACAAGTCTCTTACTCTCCCTCTCTGTCCCTTTCTTTATTTGGACAAAAAATCAATTCTCTCTCAGCCTTTTCCGAAAATTATTTTTCCATTTTGGTGTAAACATTTGTATCCTCTCTCATTCCTCTTTAATTCTTTCATCAAAAGTCAAAGATTATTTATGAGTATCTCTGCAAAAAATCACACGAATCTTTGAAATCGTACATGAAAACAAACAAAGGATGAAGCTTTGTCGTCTTTGCTTGCTGTCATTTCTGCCATGGCCAACGGCTATTTGAAATTTTATTTCGATTTCCCGCTCAAGAATCCACAAAACCCTAGTCTTTTCCTCCTATATATATGACTTATATCTTCAGCAAAAGGGGGAGACTACTCTCGCTCCTTAACTATCATTCATCTCTAAGAAAAGCTTTAGTTAGCCGTCATTTTTCAAAAATACGAGCTTAGTATTTTACTCTTTCGGATCAGATTTGTTTCTATCTGTGAGGAAGAAGCGAAGTCGAGGAGTTTTTAAACACTTCGTTGGTCTCTATTGGCTGATAGCCATAAGGGAGACGTTCGAACTCATTTGTCGAGCTTCGGATCTGTTCTTTACGAGAGAGTAGATTCGAGGCCCCGTCTCAGTTCACTGCACCAGCAAGAGGTAAACTTCGATCTTTTTCTCTGGTTTTTCTTTCACTATTAATGTAACATGTATATTTCATTTAATTAGGAAATCATGGTTTATGATCTACTCTTGTGTCTTCAAAATCATGTTGTTAGTATAGATGTGCTCTTACTTGACAATACGGGTTTAAAGGTGTTCATCTCGGTATAAATATGCTGAATTTTAGTTAATAATTCTATATTTAGAAGCCTATTAGAAATTGTACTCTAGTTGTTTGTTTTGTTCACTGCTCATTTTGTTTAAACGGATAGGTGGTTCATGAGTTGGTTAAAAATTATAAACTATTAAGATAAATGTTAGGTTAGATCTCTCATTAAGTTTACTCTTTCACTACCTTATGTATTGACTTCCCCCTTTTTTTTTTTGGTTAAAAGCACTGCATTTGTGAAAAAAAAAATCATGTGTTAGGCTCTGGTTTCATGTGTAAACGAATCTGTTTATAGAAATCCTATAGCCAAGAATTATGTTAGTGTTACATCATTTGTAGTTTCGTATTGGGTGGTTTTCTTTGGTAGCATTCTATCCTAGTTAGATCACGTTCATACACGCTGAAAAGTTTCGGTTTCAACTGAGGTCGTTGCTATGTGTCTCTTTATGTTTATATCGAAATATTAAATAGGCTAAGTCAAGTTGTAAGAAGATTAAAAATGTACTATGTTCAGTTTTCTTGATAATAGGAGTTAATATATCACTATGTGCCTAAGTCATGCATTAGAGAAGTTATTTGTTATTCACATAGTAGTGCACTATGCGTCTACCTCTGTTCACCTCTTTTTTGACATTTCACTTTGCTCATTTTCCATGAGATATATGCCATATGTAGGTGAAATGTTTTCTTGTAGTAACAAAAACAAAATGCTTCCAAGATCATATAAGAAAATGTTTTTTTTTTTTAAACTAGTGTAAACATTTAAAGAATCTGCTTGGATTTTCAAATTACTGTATCTGATAACATGCTTCTTGTACTTCATAAATACTGTGACCTCTTGTTTGTTGAAGTTGAAGAACTAAATATAATGTCATTTCTCATTTCCATCTTCATATATTACCAAGAATCAGATTTCTCCTCTTAACTATTTTTCTTTTTTTTTATTTTTCTTTTTTTACATGACGCCCCAGAGCCAAAGAGTCCCATTTTGAGACTCGACGTCACCGCGAGACCTGAAACGTGCATTTGTATATCCTTCCGTGCTTCTCACTCTCTCAAATACATCTCAACACGAATGAAAAGCGGGGGGAAGTTGGCGAACATTCTACCATAATCTTCCTTCAATTCCCTATCTTAAAGTGTTATGCTTGTTGTTTCTTTTCAGTTATCTAAGAATGAATGTTTGTTGTTTACTGTTGGTGTTTGTCCTTTTAAAACTCTACGATTTTGCGTTTAAGTTTCTGTTATGTTTACCTTCTACAGGGAATCACATAGGGATTTTATTTATTGAAATTAGCTAGTATTTAATAGATGAACTTATCATATAAGTTTAAGTAAAAAATATGATGTTTTCTTAAACCGTAGCTTTTCTAACAAACAGAAACGTCATCTCATTTTGAGTTTAGTTGGGAAGAATTATTTTGGCTTTAGCCACTTATCTGCTTTGAAAAAAAAAATCAATCTTTTTCACTACAAACACTAATAACTTTTAAGAATAGTTTCTCAAGAACGTCATTCACTATCCGAATTAAATGGACGTAAATGTTTTTTTTTCTTTCTCTCTAAACTAAGCAAATTACCCTTTTATTCAATACTTGTACCATGAAAACCATTTTGCTAGCTTTAACTAATTAATTTAAGTCCGATCGGTTAACCATTTTTAATGGATCTTAAAGGGTGCTTAATACCTTCCCTTTAGATTAATTGAACCCTTACCTAGAATCTTTAAGTTAAGTAGACTGTAAATGGAGTTAACTTTAGACAATTACTTTAATTAACTTTAGGTGTCCTAATTCACCATAAATAATTAGGTGGCGACTCCTTAACCGTAATTAATCCCGGAATTACTGGATGTCGTAAACCATTTTGACTCAGCTTAAAATAGGGTATAACACTAATGATGCCAAATCATTTCTCCATATAGCAACCAAAGAGCAGGAAGTGTAGGAGTCAAAAAGATGTTGGAAAGACTTAAGAACAGAAGATATTAGGTTTCTACAGAGGGTTTTCAGTTTCATAGATGATTTCAGTATTGTTTATTCATATGCTTCATTTATCTCTTATATGAGCTTTAGTATTTTTCATATTTTGTTTTGTTTGGCTTATATACGAGTAGAATTGTGTCTGTACTCACGTCCTTTTTTGCCGTGGGTGTCGTGTTTACATTGTCGGTCAGATGAATAGGTTGACAGACCTACTTGGTAGGTTCTTACTAGTGTTTAACTATTGAGTGGTGAGCTCTATTTCTATTTGCAAAGGAGTCGCTTTTTAGTACTCCTATGATGTATATAGATGTTTGGATAGGTGGGGGCCCTGTCTCAGCACTTCTACAATTCTTAGAGTATCATAGACTTATGTTGATGTTCCCATGTATCTACAGGTGTTGTAAGTCTTGTTTAGTTTGAGTCTAAACAGTTCTCTTATGGTAGCATGTTTGTTGCCTTAAGACCATATGTGTTCCAGGCCTAAGTTTCGTGTTTAGTTGGTTTGCTCGGCCAGGTTAAGGCACTGAGTGCTGATCCGCCTTACAAAGTTTAGAGCGTGACATATTTTTACCTGATTTAGTTGATTATTATGTTACTTATTTGTATCACTTAGTATTCCATTTGTTTTTTGGTTTCTTTAAACTACCGTTCTAATTATCATATAAACTTTTGGAAAACATAACCTTAGGGAAGCTAGTTTCATGTTTTTGCCATAACTTAGAAGGAATGATCTAACACTATTGATCAATGCAACTTTTAAATGTTGACTATGTCTCTCAATACTTTAATAAGTTCAATATTTTCAATGTGTATGACACTGCTTAGTACTTCTGGTTTGTTAGATATTGGTTATTTACTCATTCTCCACAGAATTAAAATATTATCAAATTTGAAGTATTCAACTTGCTAATTTTGATAAATTTGAGTATGGAGAAAAGTATTTTACTCAATGCATTGTTTCAGTAATATTAATATTATTTTTAAAATCCATAGTAACTACAAGTTTTGGCATACGCAGAGGAACTAGTAAAAGATAGCAATGCAAAGCCTAAAAATAACAATTCTAAATCAATGGAGGCATTCACCGAACTATATGGAGAGGAGTGAGGTAATGGGCCTTGGGTATTACCGTAACTCTCTATGTATAATAAAATGTTGCGATAGAAGAACCACAAAAACACGCATGTGACGGGTAGTTAGTTAGAGAGACGAACGTCCGAGGAAAATATTTTTGGATCCAATTTAAATGAGAGATTTAAAAATTTCAAGAAGGTGATAAAGTTTTTTCTATCGAGAGAAATTTCCATTTCAAACGTTTTAATTCACAATACATATGTCGAAAATAATCGACAATGGCGGATGGAATTATGAAGAAATTGCCCGAAGAGGTTCCCAGTTATATACTTTCAAGACTTACAGTGAAATCTCTAATACGATACAGATGTATCTCTAAAATTTGGTATACTCTATTACAATCCTCTTATTTTATCAATCTTCATATCAAGCGCCCCACCACCACCAAAGACCAATTTATTCTCTTTAAACGATCTCTTCGAGACGAAGAAGGGAAATTTAAAAGTCTCTTGTCTTTTCTTTGTGGTGGTGATGATAGTGATGATCTTATCCCCATTACTCCAAATATAGAAGTTCCATATCTATGTTCTAGTTATGCTAGTCTGTATCATAGTCTCATCGGGCCTTGCAATGGTCTGATTGTTCTGACTGATACCCAAAGCATTGTCTTACTTAATCCCGCCACTAGGAAATACAACCTGCTTCAACCCAGTCCATTTGGCTGTCCACAGGGTCTCAACCGTTATGTTCGTGGTCTAGGATTTGGCTTCGACTTGACGGTGAATAATTACAAAGTTGTTAGGATTTCAGAAATATATTCGGATCCCTACAAGGATCCCTGCGTGAGAGGGTTCAAAGTTGAGATTTATGATTTGGACATTGATTCTTGGAGAGAACAAAACTACGAGGAGGAAGAGTTGCCTTTGGTGTTTCGGGTTCCTTGTTCAGAGATCTTTTACAAGGGAGTCGTTCATTGGTTTGCAACTGCAGATACAGAGGTAATTCTTTGTTTTGATATGAGCACTGATACATTTCGTAATATGAAGATGCCGGACACTTGTTATGTTCTTGATGGGAAGCGTTATGGCCTTGTAATTTTTGATGAGTCTCTCACATTGATTTGTTATCGTGATCCAACATGTGAGATTGATCCAACAGTGGATATGATGGATATTTGGACAATGAAAGATTATGGCGTAAATGATTCTTGGATTAAGTTATACACTATTAGACCTCTTTCGATTGAATCCCCTTTAACGGTTTGGAAGGATTTATTGCTTCTTCAAAGTAGAACTGGACAATTGATTTCCTACAATTTTATTTCGGACGAAGTAAAGGAATTTAATTTACATGGATATCCTTCAAGCTTGAGGGTTATAGTTTACAAGGAAAGTTTGACTTCAGTTCCAAAAGAAAACGGGCAAGGCACACAAGCTCAAGGAATTTAGAAATGGCATGGCTCTTTTGTTGTTGTTGTTGTTTTTGTTTTTTTTGTTTTTTTTGTTTTTTTTTGCTTTTTTTTTTTTTTTGAGTTAGTACCTAGTCTTCAAGATACAGAAAATTTTGGTGAAATGTTTCAACACTTATCCTTTGGTAATTAGTTGAAAGGTTTTAACACTTATCTTTTGGTGATTAGTTGTTACCATGAGCAGCAACCAAATTAGAAATAATTTATGTGCTACAATTTATTTGAATGATATTTAATCTAGCACTCAGAATTGATATTTTTTTATTTGTGCTTACCTAGATAATAAAAAAATTAGAAACTTAAAGGTTCAAGTTAGCCAAAAAAAAAAAGGAATAAAACGTATGTTCAATCTTCTTCATAGGTGGGTTGTTCCATATTTGATTCAAGTTAATAAAAATATTTGCTTTCTATGAGTAATGTAAATGATGTTGCTGTTATTTGCAGCATAACATGTTAATTTTTTACTACCACATGAGGAAAAACATTAAAAAAAATTACTTTTAAATGTATATGTTATATCCGGCCCTTTCGCGTATTTGGAAAATTGGAAATGACCTTGATTTTAAGGAATAAGGTTATGTTTGGATTTTGCTTAGGATGTGTATGTCGGCTATGGGAGTTGATTATGGAAGAATGGGAGGAGAGCCCAAGGCAATTTTGGAATTTTGGAAATTTATTTCGGGAATTACAAAACATGGACTATAAGTTATTGGGCCAAGAATAAGGAAAGAAAAAAAGAGGCCCAACATACATGGGGGGTGGCCGGCCATGTAGGCCCAAGCCCACCCATTTTAGTAAATAATTTCCATGTGCTTAATTAATATTATAAGGGCTCTTATCTATTAACCAAGAAGCAAGGAGAAAGAACAAAGCAAGAGAAACCAAAAAAAAAAGAGAAGCCAATTCGGGTTTGGCCATAGAAAATTCCCTACCAAAAATCTTGTCTCTAAAATTGTTTCCTTGTGATTTTTATACCAATTCAAGGTTCCTTTACGACTTGGCGCAATTAGTTTGGAAGATTAAGTCTTGCTTTCGTCGTTTGGACAAGTTGTTCTAGTGAAGAACTTTGAAGAGAAAGGTAAGAGTTCATTCTTTTATGTGTATGAATGGCTTATATGTGTTCTAGTATGCTAAAAGGAATGAAATTCATGGAAAACTTGTACGGGAAGTTGAGGCCGTGTGCATGGCTACATAGCCGTGTGTGTATGTGTGTGTGTATAGTTATGGTGAGTTAAAAATTATGTTGGATTCTAGTTGTGTTTATGGAGGAATTCATATTGAAAAGGGAGTTGAAATAAAATTGGGTTGAAGTTGGAATATATGTTATATCCCGCATTTTTGAACGTCGGGTTATTTGTAAGCTGAGGTGGGGCCCACACGTCAAGATATTTTTATTTTTATTTTTTGGAACATGTGACAAGCTATATGAATCACATATATGTAAAGTAAGACAACTCATGAAGTTTACCCTGGGCCAAATCAAAGTGGAAGCCCTCCAAACGAATATTTTTAAGAAAACGTTTCCGGTGACCTGACTTGAGGGGCAAAAACGGTATTATAAGTTTGGAATTTGGAAAACTACCAAGAGATAGAAGTTATAGATAATTGAATTAGCTTTCCAACCATAGGTCGTGGGTTCCTAGTGACGTCGGTACAAGGAGATATGGACGTTTTAAGGTCGAAGGCCGTGGGCTATGCCCAACTCGGGACCAACCGGGTTGGCCCAAGAAAAGTGAAAAGAAAAAAAATGAGGCCCAAGTTTAAGAGGTTGGCCGGCCAAAGCCATGGCCCAAACCCACAAAAAAAAATTAATGAATTTTCCATGTGTTAAAATAGATGAAAGGGACCATATATTTATCACTTTATCCATTAGAATTTTCAAGAAACACACAAAAGATGAAGAACTAAAACAAAGGGGCCATTTCGCCAAGACCCATGGAAATTAAGTACCTTAAATCTTGTTCCAAAATTGTTTTCTTGTAGTATTCCTACCAATTCAAGTACCCTCTACAACGTGGTATAATTATTTCGGAAGATG
>NW_026718891.1:0-12114 GCF_029784015.1 Lycium ferocissimum | reverse complement strand
CTTCTTTTTTTTTTTTTTGTTTCTTATTTCTCTTGAATGAAATAATGCCTCTCCCATATATATATATGTGTACCCCATAAGCATGTGAGGGGCACATGCCCCTCTCTAGAAATTTCATTAAATTAACTAAACAAAAGATGACTTGTTTGTCATCCTTTTGCATTCTTTTTCTTTTCTCTTCTTTTTTTTTTGTCACATGGCCAATATGGCCCTTTTAGAATTTTCATGAACCTTTTGCGAGATTACCATTTTGCCCCTCAACTTTTCTTAATATTACCATTTTGCCCCTAGCCTTCCACATTATTTCCATGACCACGTTTTGCGGAATATCCCTTTTTTACCCTTGGCACTTTTCGATATTTCCATACTAATAAGGTTGTCATAAATAATATTCACAACCCACTTGTATATTAAAATAATTTTGAAATAGTCTTGCCTTTAACTTCTCGCAATTTTCCCGAATTATCCAAGCGTACGAAATACGGGTTATAACACTTCCCCCCTTTAAAAACATTCGTCCTCGAATGTTAAGTTCTCGGGAATTCTACAAAAATTTCGCCTAGAGTTTTCTCACGCCAATATGGCGCTATCATCCTGTCACAACAACCCATAATAACAAAGCCTCACGGGGGAGCTACGGCACCAACGACAGAAAGTATGGTCACCTGCGACTAAGTATAAAAGAAAAGCATACATACCTCGTAATACCGATGCCCCCTTTATGAGTCTCTTGCGCGTCTTGAAATAAGTGTGGGTATTTGGACTTCATGTTTTCTTCCACTTCCCAAGTCATTTCCTCTCAGCTATTGTTTCTCCATAAAACCTTGGTAAGAAGCTACTTCTTTGTTTCTAAGTCTACTTGTCTTTGCCTATCTAGTATGGCAATGAGCCTGCCTCGTAAACCACCTTTTACGTAACTTGAACATCATCTACCGGCACGATTCTGCGACATCTCGACATATTTACGGAGCATTGATACGTGAAAAACCGTATGGACTTATTCAAATTTTGAGGGTAAGTCTAGTTCATATGCTACTTGGCCCATTTTGCGAACAATCTTATAAGGTCCAATGTATCGAGGACTTAATTTACCATTCTTGCCAAATCTCATCATGCCTTTCACTGGTGATACCTTTCAGAATACCCAATCATCAACTTGAAATTCTAAGTCTCGCCGGCGGTTGTCCGTATAAGATTTCTGGTGACTTTGGGCTATCACTAATTGATCTCTGATAACCTTGAACTTTTCCACCTCGTGTTGGATTAACTCCGGGCCTATTAGATGTACCTCTCCTATTTCAAACCACCCAATTAGGGATCTACACTTTCTTCAATATAGAGCTTCATACGAGGCCATCTGAATACTGGAATAATGGCTATTGTTATATGCAAACTCAATAAAGGGTAAGTGGTCATCCCAACTACTACTAAAATCTAGCACACGTATTTCGTAATATATCTTAGGTCTAAATAGTGCGTTCGGCAAGCCCATCGGTTTGTGGATGGCTTATTTGTGCTAAGCCTTACATGGTACCCAAGCATACACGGAAAGGCTTTCGAGGTAGAGCTGTAAATTGTGCTCACTCGATCTATGATAATAGATATCTAGACATCATGAAGTCGCCTTATCTCCTTAAGATATAACCTTGCATAATCTTCCGTTGAGTATGTGGTTCTAACTGGAAGAAAATGCTGATTTCGTGAGCCTATCTACGATCACCCATATGGAGTCATATTTGCTTCGGGAACGAGGTAACCCTGAATGAAATCCCGGGTTAACCACTTTAAGCGGGAGCACAGGCTCTCGAGCTCGACTACGTACTGAATAAATAGGGCGATCAAATTTCACTGCAAAATGAGGAGGTGTACTAGTCATAGGGCGCGGAATATCTAGAATACGGCTTGCCTCTATCACCCTCATAGTCGGCTATACGGCACCACGGATCATCCCTCTTACTTGCGCCTCTATCAATATCGCGCTCGCGCTTTGCGGATGTTGTTGCTCTTAAATTACAGGCATGGGCTTTGAATACGGGAAATATTCATCCTGCTGCAATGAAGGTACATCCCAGAAATCCCCTTGAACAAATGTATGCCCTAAATAACTTTCGCCAAATACATGTACCCTATCTCCCATATCGACCACCATAGTCGGAGCACATCTATCCAATGAATTAAAGTGAAGACTATACTCCCGGACACTTATGTTCCCTTGCTTTAGATTCAGAAACCTGTCAGCTCGGGCCTTTCGAACCTCAGGTGGCAAATAGTGAAGAAGAAAAGCATCTATAAATTTTTGCCAAACCGGGGGAGGTGCATTTTCCTTTCTTGAAGAGATCCAGTTATTATACCAAAGAAATGCCATACCCCAGAGTCTATAACATGCCAATTCCACGGATTCAGTATCGGAGGCATGGATAATCCTCAACGTTCTCGACGTCTCATCAATAAAACCTTGCGGGTCCTCATTCGCTTTTGAGAAAAAAGTCGCAGGATTTAAACACATGAAATCACGGGCTCTAGCACTAGTCGCCCTATCACCTAAACCCATACTACGATCGTTGTCCGACGGTAACTATACGTGTCAATAGGAATAGTCTCGGCCATTTGTTGACCCGAAGAACCTGGTGGGGGAATGGTAGGCATAAGAGCTGGAGCTAAAGCCCCCTATCGTTCTTCTGGATTAGGCGGAGTGTGAGAAGTGTTGGATGGAACCTCATTATAAGATTCATCCTCTTCTATATCCGTTGGTGTCCCCTTTCCTCGTTGTATTTCGTAGTAGCCATGCCGCTGAGCCTGCCGGTGGCTTTTCTCTTTACCGGTATTTTTGAAATCATAACGCACAATTAGAGAGGAGAAAATCTTATGACATGGCTCTATCGCACGAGTTAGTAAGAAGAAGAATGGTCATTTTTCCTAAATGCCCCGCAGCCTCTTATTTATAAGTGTGGCATGCTTCACACCCATAAATGAGACTACGGTAAGACACGGCTCGTAGACATATCCTAGGACGGAACTATCTACTTCGGCTGGTGATCCAGTAATAGCGAGGCACTTGTACAAAAATAGTATGATTGTGGAATGTGACCGTCAAACTAAAGTTGATTTGGTAGAGCTGGAAATGTTAGATTTTGATGTGATTATGGGCATGGATTGGTTGACTTCTTGTTACGCTAACGTCGATTGCAGAACGAAAATAGTCCGATTCCCATTCCCGGGAGAACCCGTGCTTGAATGGAAAAGTAATACAACGTCTCCTAGAGGTAGGTTGATTTCCTACCTTAAGGTAAGAAAGATGATACCAAAAGCTACATTTATCACCTAGTTCGAGTTCATGACACCGAAGCAAAGCCACCGACTTTTCAGTTCGTCCCAGTGGTGAACGCACTTTCGGATGTATGTTCAGATGAACTTCCAGGCCTTCCCCCGGAGAAAGAGATTGACTTTTCCATTGATGTGTTACCGGATACTAAACCAATGTCTATTCCTCCTTACCAAATGGCTCCTGCAGAATTGAAAGAGATAAAGGCAAAGCTGAAAGATTTGCTTGAGAAGGGGTTTATTAGGCCAACTTTGTCGTCGTGGGGAGAACCTGTCCTATTTGTGTGAAAGAAAGATTGTTCTTTTCAAATGTGTATCGATTATAGGCAGCTGAATAAGGTGACGATAAAGAATAAATTTTGCTACCAAGAATTGATGATTTGTTTGACCAATTACGAGGTGCTAAGTGGTTTCCCAAAAATAGATCGAGGTCGTTATCATCCCGAGAGTTAGAGAAGAAGATATTCCTAAAACAGCTTCCAAAACGAGAAATGGCCACTATGAATTTCAGGTAATGTCATTTGGGTTGACTAATTCTCCGATGGTGTTCATGAATTTGATGAATAATGTATTCAGGCCTCTCTTAAATCTGTTTGTGATTGTGCTCATTGATGATATTCTGGTATACTCTCGGATAAAGTCCGGGTATGCAGACCATCTGCGTATTGTCCTTGGGATTCTTCAGACTCGTGAATCGTATGCTTAAGTTTTCGAAATGTGAATTCTAGCTGAATTTTGTACTCTGATACCACTTTTGTCATGACTCGACTAGGGGCCATGACGGGTATCTGGAGCTGACTATCGAGAACTCATTATGCTAATCATCATGCTCATTTTAAATACATTCATTATTCTCAACACAACTAGCCATAAGGAAACCATTTTCGCTTCCAAAACATATCTACATATGTGTGCATATGCCCCTCGAGCTACCAAAACAATATACAAATATACTATGTAATCATCGTGGGACATCGACTACCTACAGGTACGTATCTAGGAGCCTCTACCAGTGTACTCGTCATAAGGACGGGACAGGACCCCATCATGCCCAAATATGTACACAAAATAATGCATCAAATGGCACTTCCAGAATAATGGAGTGTTTCTGTAAATCTGTTGATCAGCTCCTACAGATCTGCACCGTCTCCCTGTCTAGCTGTGGGCATGAACACAGCGTCCCAAAAGAAAAGGACGTCAGTACAAAATATGTACTGAGTATGTAAGGCATGAATAATACTAGCATTATAAAGAAATCATGAAATATGAGGCGAAGATATAACCGGCTTAACTTTTACAAGAAAACACATGTCCTACAAATCATTAATACTATCATCGTTAACCTGCATCCAGGTAACCATCAAACGCCGCCCACTAGTTGTGTCATGTCCGGCCCTCTAGGCACGATGTAATCATAAGCAGCCCGCCTTAGCGGTGTCATGCCTGGCCATCGAGGCACGGTGTTATCTCATTATCATAGATTCGTCATAAAGCATGCCTAAAAACTCAGGGACAACTATAACTCTATCGGGGTAACGTAAGGTCGAGGACCCCCGAATCCATTACGGAGTAATCATAATCATTATGTCTCACGTTGAAGGAACTAGCATTATAAGGTGAGTCTAGCAACAATGACCAATATCAAGAAATCATATAAGGATCATTAGCTTCGTAAAAATATCATATCATGAGCTTTAGAATCTCTAGACTTAGACTCGTCATTATCATCATCATATTTGTAACATATCTCTTATTTTTATCTCATGAGAAACTCTTTATAGGCATTGGCTCATAGTTTGCAAAATGTAAGAAGGTCATGGAATGATAAGGAAAGTCATGTCATAGGAGTCATGCCTTAAGAAAAGAAGGGACTAGCCTTACATACCTTCACGCCTTTCTAACTTGCCGACTATACGCTTCCTTCCAAGTTCATAATTCTAACTTCAAAGGAGTTCGTGTTAAGATTAGATAATCGGAAACATACTTAAGCTTAGGCTAAAGCTAACGAAAATTGGGCAGCATTTCCTTTGTTTCTAGAACTTTCTCCATATAATATAACAACTCCCAAACATCAATAATAACATTCATAATATCCCAATCAATAACTTTGTCAAGTTAGGATTATCTAATTCCAACAATAACTTTGTCAAGTTAGGATTATCTAATTCCCACAATTTCCTCTCAAGGTCATCCATAACCATGGTCATAATAAAACATTACATTCATCCTCATATAATGTTTTTCCCATATTCTTAATATCAGTTATAACATGATTATACTCGTAACATGTCAAGAATCATGATTCATGTGAGGCTACTACTCAAAAATGCTACTATTCTCATATTTGTTGTTAGACCTCGTATTCTATACGTCGAGTTATTCGCGAATGAATCGACGTGAGATAGAAACCTCGGATTTTTAATTTCTAAATTAGAACTAATTGTTTAAAAATTTTACTTAGTATAAAAATATTATGGTAGATTAGGAACTACTTAATTGCGGTGTTAATAAAAAAATTAGTGGCAACAATGAGCCAAGAGGAACATTAACGTGCCAATGCCTAGTGAAGACTCAAAGTCATCCAAAATAAGGCTATTATGGAAGACAAACAAATATGCATTTAAACATTAATTCATCCACTACACTTACATTATATTGTGGACAACCAAATTGAAAGAAAATAAGAGGTGAGGTTCGGCCAAGGTGGCTGAAATTGGGGGAGAAAAAGTTGAGGCATGCATTTAAATATTGAAGGCATCCATTATTTTATGAAGGCATGCATTATTTTATGAAGGCATACAAGTTGGATGAGTCATTGCACATTTAAATATTAACCATTCATCCTTGTATGATTGCAAAGGACAAAGGTTAGTGTATGATTCATTCACTACACATGCAATTGTCTCATAAACAATTAAAAGGGAAGGAAAAAGAAAGGGACATTCGGCCAAGGCTAGCCGAAAGTAGTAGAGAAAGAATAGAATTTTAGTTCAAAGTTAATTGAGTGGTCAATGTCATGAGTGGAGCATGTGTTGTGTCCAGCTTGTAGGCATCTTAGTTTAATCAAATGGAAGACTAAGAGAGATCATAGTCTCATTTCAATTTCACAACACAAAAATGGAAAACCTAGAGAGAGAGAGGAGAGCCATTCGGCCAAGAGGGCTGAAATTTAGCTCTTTGAGTCTTGATCCAAAAATTATTTTCCAAGGTGTTTCAACCCTTTAGAAGGTCCCTAGAAACGTGAAGATAGTCATTGGAGCAACAAGAACCATTATCATTTCAATTCACAAACTCTAGCCAAGTTGAGAAGTCGAATTGTCAAGGTAAGATCTAACTTCCTTTTACATGTGTTAAGGGTGATGTAGATGTGTGAATATAAGTTTCATGCATGAAATGATGTGTGTTGATGTTGGAACATGATAATAATCATGGAATTATATATGTTGATGTTGAAGTATGGATGTAACTTGGTGAATATGAATTTCATGCATAAAATCATGAATGTTGGTGTTGGAATGTTAATGTGGCCGTAGGGACTATTTTAGTGGAAATGATGGAATGATTTTCCTTAGTAATTATGGTTGTTGCTATCATAGATTGCATGGTAAAAAGAATGAAAAGAATTGGAAGGTTAAAGGTGAAGTTGTGTTAGTATGAAAATAATTGAATCCATGATTTTATGTGTGTGATGTTGAAGCATGGTTAAGCCGTGTAGTGGACTGTTTTTGTAGAAGTTAGTGAACTGATTTTACTTGATATTTTGATTGTTATTGTCATGAATTTTATGATGGGAATGAAGGTGTTTAATGGTTGGAATTGGAACTAAAGTCGTTTGTGAGTTGTTGTAAGGATTATAGAGATGACGATGTAGCTTAGTTGCGTATGAATTGATGTTGTAGTTGTCGTGTGACTGCTGGTCGTAACCTACTGAAACTATATGAAAAGAAGACATGAAATAATGTGTAAGAATCGTATGTGGGTTGCTTAGTATGTTCGTAAACGTTTGCAAGAATTCCGAACATCTTTATGTCGTTGGTTAGGGATTGTTTTGAGACGTGTTGTTATTTTTGTCAAGTTGGAAAAACTAATTATAATTAAGAGTACACATCATGTTGTCATAGTAATTGGGCTGTTATAGGATCATTTTGATGAAGTATTACAACTATAGACTAATGAGAATAAAATAGAGGTGTCATAACCGCATGTAAACTATTATCGAATGTTGTAAGGCATGGATTGATTTGAAATCGCATGCGGGCTGTTTTGACACGTTTTTGTTGTTCTTATTGAGCTTGGAAGATTAATTATAATTAGGATTATACATTGTGTTATATGTAGGATGGGCTGTTATAAAGTTGTTACATGCAAACGTCAAGGCTACGAACTATTAGAAATAACTTGAGAATGTAGTAGCCGTATGTGAATCGTTATTGCATGTTGTGAATGTGGGCTATTTGGAATGTTGTGTGGGCTGTCCGGATTGGTATTGAATGTATAATTTTCGATGTGGGATTTGTTGTATGTAGTCGGTTTGGCTACAAGAGAAAACGTCGTCCAAACATCTAGAAAGGAGTTACTAACATTAGAATACGTTTTGAATCTCCCTGTAACTTAACCGTAGTTGTTGGCATCTTAATATAGGTTAAAGTATTATTGGGCAGCGTATACATATTGTGTGGCGAATAAGCGCTAAAGGTATGTGAAGCTAACCCTTCTTTATTTTTGGCATGATCGTTGTGAAATGAATATATGATATATATATACGATTCCAAAGGAATTCCTATTCCTAGAGCCACTAGGAGGGCTATTGATCTTGATTCCCATAACTTATGTTTTGTTTTATATATATTTAGATGTGCACGTGATTTCAAAGTTCCATTTTGATATAATACACAGGGACATCCGAAAGATATATGACATGACTATTAATTGAATTTGCGAACGATGGTTCGTGTTGACTATTCTATTGAGTCCTTAAAAATGTTTTGAATTGCATATAGTTTTCTCACTACTCTGCTCGTGCATACCTCAATATATCTTTCACCGAGTCCCGAGCCGGGTATGTTATCGTGCACAGTTTCACTGCATTGTTCACTGAGTCCCTCACTAAAGGGCCGGGTACGGTATATATATATATATATATGATATGATGATATGATGACATGTCATGGCGGCCAGGAGGGCATATGATGATCTTATTCACCGAGTCCCTCATTAAAGGGCCGGGTACGATATATATACATGCATATGATATATGATATTGACAAGTATGATTATGTTACAAAGGCAAGTGTTTTGGTATTCTGGATATTGTACACATTTACTGTACTCCATATTTCAGTTATGATCCTTTTACTGTACTTCACGCTTTACATGCTCGGTACATATTCCGTACTGACCCCCTTTCTTCGGGGGGCTGCGTGTCATGCCCGCAGGTACAAATACGCGCTTTGGTGAACCGCCAGCTTAAGACTTCCCTTCTGCTATCTTGAAGAGTTCCGTTGTTCCGGAGCCCAGACTTTGGTATAGATCCTTTTTGATCTAAATATATGCATATGTTATTTAAGGGTACGACGGGGCCCTGTCCCATCATATTTCACTGTTGAAACTCTTAGAGGTCTGTGGACATATGTGTGGGTTGTGTATGAGTTCTGTTCAGCTGTGTCTATACGATGTGTTATGGTATGATGCTCGTCTATAGTGGCAGCCTTGTCGGCTTGCATATGATATTGTTATATGATGGCAGCCTTGTCGGCATGCATATGATATTGTTATATGATGGCAGCCTTGTCGGCTTGCGTATTACTTCATGATAAGATCGGTTGTGACTCCTCAGGGGACAGATCACCGAACATATATATATACATTTATGCGACAGTTCCGAGACTATGATTTAGTCGTTATAAGTTCCATATGGTGTTGTTGTGAACTGAACACATAGCTAAAGAGTGTGAATACGAGTGCCCAGGTTGGACACCAGTCACGGCCTACGGGGTTGGGTCGTGACATTTGTAACCCACCCTCTACTTCCTTCGATAATCCAAGTCTTTCAACCTCTCAATACTCTTAATAACATGAAAAGATAAATCTTACCTTTGATAATGTGAGAATGGCCTTTGGATGAAAATACTTCACTTGAGGAAACCCTAGCTTCAATTTCCAAGGGGGTTCTTGACTTCTAGCAACCATAGAAAGCTTCCTTACTCTTGATTCCCTTGGTTTGATAAAGTTGATCTTTGATTTATCTTGGATTCTTGTAAATAAAGGGTGTGGAAAGTTCTAGAGGTATGGAGAGTGTTGGAGAGAAAATGGGAAATGAAATAAATGAACTTGGGGCTCCTTTATAAAATTAAAAATCTCCCCGTCAGGTATTATACGAATACACATATGGTCCGTATAACTTATACTATCCATATGTGTGACCGTATAATGTTACAGTGGAGGCCCCTTCTCTGGACAGCTTACACGGTCCCTTATACGGACGGTATAAATTATACGCGCCATATAAGTTGGTTGTATAACTCCCAGTTTTCTAAAGTTGTTCTCGTCACTCCGTTTGATCTCCGATTCTTATGGAACCTTCTTAACAGTTGTTTAACACTTCATTAATAATCTAAGGGGCATTATAACTCTTCTTTAGGATATCGTTAGGTCAACATTAACTCAGTGCTTTGCAAATCCTTTCCGAAACACAACGTATACTTCGCCTTTCTTAACGAACTTTCTTCTCTTGCCTCAAATGCCTTTGGAATATTAATTAGAACCATTAAATACTACTTCTTACTTATAGAGACATCATATACTTCTTGTCCTGCATTAGTCGACCTACCGTACGACGATATTAAATTTTTTGAGGTGTAACACTCTTCCCCCTTTTAAAAATATTCGTCCTCGAATGTTAAGTTCTCGGGAATTCTACAAAAATTTTGCCAGAGTTTCCCCTCTAATATGGCGCTACCATCCTGTCACAACAACCCATAATAACAACGCCTCACAGGGCTACAACACAACGGCAAGAAAGTATGGCCACACATGACCCAAAAGCATAAAAAGAAAGCATACATACCTCATAAAACCGATGCCCCTTTTTGATTCACTTCCGGGGGTTGAAACAAGTATGGGTATTTGGACTTCATGTTTTCTTCTGCTTCCCCAGTCATTTCCTCTCGGTTATTGTTTCTCTATAAAACCTTGACTAAAGCTACTTCTTTGTTTCTAAGTCTCCGTACTTGCCTATCTAGTATGGCAATGGGTACCTCCTCATAAGCCAACTTTTCTGTAACTTGAACATCATCTACCGGCATGATTCTAGTAGGATCTCTAACACATTTACGGAGCATTGATAGGTGAAAAACTGGATGGACTGATTCAAATTTTGAGGGTAAGCCCATTTCCTACGCTACTTGGCCCATCTTGTGAACAATCTTATAAGGTCCAATGTATCGAGGATTTAATTTTCCCTTCTTGCCAAATCTCATCACGCCTTTCATCGGTGGTACCTTTAAGAATACCCAATCATCAACTTGAAATTCTAAGTCTCGCTAATGGTTGTCCGCATAAGATTTCTGGTGACTTTGGGCTGTCACTAATCGATCTCTGATAACCTTGACCTTCGTCACCGCTTGTTTGATCAACTCAAGGCCTATTAGTCATTACTGTCCTACTTCAAACCACCCAATTGGGGATCTACACTTTCTTCAATATAGAGCTTCATACGGTGCCATCTGAATACTGGAATAATAGCTATTGTTGTATGTAAACTCAATAAGGGGTTAGTGGTCATCCCGACTACCACTAAAATCTAGCACACATGCTCGTAACATATCTTCCAAGGTCTGAATAACGTCCGGGCTTGCCCATCGGTTTGTGGATGAAACGCTATGCTAAGTCTTACCTGAATACCCAAACCTTCTTGGAAGGACTTTCAGAATTTAGCTGTAAATTGTGCTCCTCGGTCTATGATAATAGATATCGGGATACCATGAAGTCGCACTATCTCCTTAAGATATAACCTTGCATAATCTTCCGCCTAGTATGTGGTTCTCACTGGAAGAAAATGAGCTGGTTTCGTGAGCCTGTCTACGATCACCCATATGGAGTCATATTTGCTTCAGGAATGAGGTAATCCTACAATTAAATCCATGTTAATCACTTCCAAACAGGGAACCCGAAGCTCTCGAGCTCTGACCCTATCTTGAATGAATAGAGCGGTCAAATTTCCTGCCTGCAAATTGAGAAGGTGCACTAGTCGCCAACTTGCTTGATTATCTAGAATACGACTGCCTCGATCCACTTCTATAATCGCTGCCGGCACCCACAGATTTGTCCCTCTAACTCTGCCCTCTATCAATATCGCGCTCACCCCTTTACGGTACGATTGCCTCGATCCCCCTCTAGTCACCTTCTGCACACCTGACGATCCGGCCCACTTACTCGCCTCTATCAATATCGCGCTCACCCTTTGCGGATGTCGTCAAGCTTTTCTAAATTAAGGGCATGGGTACTGACACGGAAATATCCATCCCCTCTTGCAATAAAGCTGTCAAGCAATCCTTGAACAAATGTGGCTGATATGCTGAAATTACACCTATTAATGGTATAACACTGACGTTGTCAAATATAGTAACCCAACAAGGTTGGGGTCGAATCCCACAGGGAATAGGGTGTGAAAAGGTTACTAAATTCGTAGATTGCTATGTTTAGGTCTAATGTCTTAATACGATGATTTTGGTAAAAGTTGGGTTTTTTGTAATTTACTGCTAAATATTGCTTTGGTTGTGAATTTATGGTAAA
>NW_026718890.1:0-11878 GCF_029784015.1 Lycium ferocissimum | reverse complement strand
GGAGGTGGCCCGGACTCGTAGGAGCTGCTTGAGTTGATTTGAGAAGCACTGCCCGTATTCCCGAAAAGTGCCACAGATTTCTCTTTTGGTATATATATATGTATATTCATGTTTTTGGGCATGACGGGGTCTGTCCGTCCGGATGTCTAGCATTCCGGAGAGGCTCCTAGATACGCGTGTAAGGGTAGTCCGGTCCCATGGCTTTATGTATATGCATGTATATATATTATTTTTGATAGCCGAAGGGCTTATGTTTATAAAGCAAATGTATTTCGTAAAGATTCCGAGTTTACATGATTATGAGCATATAGTATGAATAATAGCGGATAAGCGAGGCAAGTGAGTGGTGTTCGGTGGTTAGCCCCGGATACCCGTCGCGGCCCGTAGCTCGGGTCGTGACAATTCCAAGCAAGCCGCAACATTTTCAAAAAACTCCAAACCATCCACCACCTCACCCGAAACTACCAATTTCCATAGGGACAACAACAATACGTTTCTTTCTTCCAAATTCACACACTACATCAACCATCCACACATTGACAACATTACTTTCATAAATTCAAGAAAGCACATTAAAATCACATCATACTCCAATTCAGCCCACACAATTGTAACCTTAACTTGGATCATTAAAACTTCATTTTACATCATAGAATTTACAACGACGACGACCAAAATACTACATCACATTAGTCCCACATGTCTACACCAAATCAGCCCATTTTCGGCCAAGCTTCAACATACATACTTCCATGAGTTTCATTCATTTTTACATGTTAAAACACACACAACCCATCCATAATAACATCAACCAAACACTAAATATGATTAATTCCTCACTCCTACGTAACATTATACATACACGGCCAAGCACACCAAGACCATATTTTTATGAACTTCATTCATTTCTACATATCACAACATGCACCAATCACCCACAACACATGAAAGAAGATGGAATCCTTACCTTTTCCCTTCACTTCCTCTTCTCGGCTAGAACGAAGAATCGCAAGAACGAACGGTTTTCTTGTTCCAACAACTACTCCACGTTGACGAGGGCCTTCCAATTAGCAGAGAGACAAGGAGAAAATAATTTTTCATGATCAAATTTGAGGAGCAATTTTCGGCCAGCCCTTGGCCGTGTAGCTCTCTCTCTTGTTCTTTCTTTTTCTCTCCAAGTTTCTTGATTTTTCCTTGAGTGAAAATGATGACTTATGTCTTATTTAGTCATCACACACATATATATAATTAAAGGTGGCACATGGCCGGTCATGTGCCCCTATTTTTCCTCCAATTTGTTTTCTCCAATTTTCTCGATTTTTCTAGAAATTTCTTTAAATTATGAAAGATGAATAATTTGACTTGGTCATTCCTTGACCTATATATCTCCCACAATATAATGAACACATGTCTCCTTTCATGGCTTAAGACAAGTGGCCAAGATATAGGTGGGGTCCACGGCCACCTTGGCCTTTTGGCTATTTCATGAAATTATTTTCCCCAACTCTTAGCCTCCAATTTTTCCCTATTTCAAATTTACCCTTAATTCTTCATACCAATAAAATATGAATACTCAACTTGTACATTCTAAAAAAAATTTATAACCTTGTCCTCAACTTCCCGCCATTACCTCGGAATATCCAAATGTACAAAATGCGAGGTATAACAGATATATGCCATACTGATCGTTGTTGGCCTATGATGCTTACTAGTACATATGTTGTACTGATACTACTCTTGCTACACCCTTTTGGGTGTAGAGTTTGTTACAGGTTGATATCCGAGATTCTGTTAGCTTCCGAGGATATCTCCAAGTCTATTACAAGCTTTCTGTTAATTCTCTTTCCAACAGAAGATGTACTTAGTTTCAGTTTGTATTTCTTTTCAAGTTGTAACTTTAGAATGCTCTTGTACGAGTCTAGACCCAATTTTGGGAATGGTGTTATCATGACCCAAAATCGCTTAGTCGTTCGAGAACCTACCATTTCCCACCGTTGCCAAATTATTAATTCACAACAATGAAGTAAATAGGACAATAGAAATATAAGTCTCAACGTAAATATAAATAAGTGCGGAATACAATACTAACACAATCCCAAGGAATCTGGTCTAAAGGCAATACAAGAGCCACTACTACATCAACTAGTCTAGAATAAGTACAAGTCTCAAAGTATGAAATACTGCCTCGGAATAACAAGATTAGACAAGTAATAATGAAGAGTCTCCGGGCTGTGGATCCATCAAAGAGCTCACCCTAGACACTTGACAGCAAAGGCCTCAAGACTCAGTCGCGAGGAATGGATGTAGAACCTGTCACGTGTCACACCCTTAATCCGATAGGGTGTGATGGGCACCCGACCCTTACCTAGGACCGAGCGAACCCGCTGACTCTCGTGATACTCAAATCATGCTGGGCCCTGAAGTCATAACATAAATACATCATGAAAGGTTTTCGGAAATCAACATGCTTTTCATCCTTTTTCAAATCAAATAAAGTCTATAATTATATAAAATCTGTAAAATAATGCATAACAATACGTCGGCTTATGGAGCCGCTTACAAACTGACATACTATACACATGACTCTGTCTCTAACATAACCCAAGATACCATAGCGCACATATACTCTAACTCGGCAGCGCTCCGAAGGAAATGGAGCTCGCCAATCCGGCTGAAACATCTTCTGCTGACATCATCTACTCGTCTGCATGTACCTGCGCGGCATGAAACGCAGCCCCCGAAGAAAGGGGGTCAGTACGGAATATGTACTGAGTATGTAAAGCAGGAAAATACAGTAAGCTGGATCACACTGAAGTAAAGAGTATAGAAAATCATAAAACTTGCCTTTGAAAACATATCTCATGCATGTCAATGTCACATAGTCATCGGATAAACATATGGCGTGTCCCGGCCCTCTAGTGAGGGACTCGGTGAGTAAAGTCATTATATGCATGTCAATTATCGGAAATCATATGCGACGTACAGAAAACAAGTATAATAATCAGAATGTCAGAATGCTTACTTCTGAACATAAATCATGCATGTCAAAAACATATGTCATATGCGGTCCATAATAGGACCCGGCGGACGGAACATGGTCGCCCCTCCTGTCTTGGGCGCCATAACTCATCATACTTCGGAAGTTTTGCATATCTCCGAACACATCATCCTCCGTATCACATCATAATTCAGAACTCATCATACTTCGTTTCATATCATATATCAAAACTCATCATACTTTGGAAAACTCATCATATTTCGAAATTTAACAAATGCGCACGATACATACCGGCCCGGGACTCGGCGAAGGAATTAACAATAATGTGCACGAGCAGAATCGTGGGAAACTATATGCAATTTAAAACATTTATAAACCATATGCAAGTTAAACATTTGTAAAGACTCAAAAATTCAATCAAAGCGAACCATTATTTACAAACTAAGGCAATAGTCCAATCAAGCTTCTTCCGAATGCCACTCGGGACATATCATACAGAACTTTAGAAGTCATAGCTACGTATCGGAATCATATGCATAACAATCCTCATTTTGGACTCGGTAATTAAGTAAGTAATCATACTCGGGAATCGGGATGATAAGTATGTTAAATTCTAAAGAAAAACATCAGAACTATGCAAAGGAAAGTCTCGGGGGCCCACGGACGGGTATCAAACCAATTCGAGCCCGCCTATAGAAGTTAGGGTCATCATATGCTACGGAATCCTCTACGGACATATCGAAGCGATCCGAGCCTTTTACGTGAAAGTTACGGACGTTCGTAGTTTCGGAATCGTTTAGGAACAAAACTCTTTTGAAAACAAAACTGTTATGCAACTTTTAAAATTTAGTCATACAAAAGACATAAGAACCATAATTCGACTACATTAAGAATACAAATATCAAGAAACAAATAAGAATCGTAGACATGCTCGGATCGCAAGAATAGAGTTACCTCGGGGTTCGTGTCATAACTTACTTTCATCTAAGACATGCCAAAAGAAAGAAAGGTTGAGCTTTACATACCTTGGCCGCTCCCTAAGCTAATCCAGACTTACGTCTCGTCTTCTCACGATCTACAATAATGTCATTAGACATCAACCATTAGTCATAAACACCGAAGAACTCAATTCCAAGCCATCACTTATTTACGAAAATTTGGGCGCATCTCCCCCATAAAGCCAACATCCCCAGAATTCAACTCGGCCAAATATTCAACAACAATGCCAACAACCATATAAATGACATTAATAATCAATCTCAAACGCATTCTAACATTAATAACTCCTTTCTACATAATTCGACGACATTCATTTATATTCAATTCAACTACATATGGTCAAACCAACATCGACGATCACATGTCCAAGTACTAATCCAAACCATTCAAACAAGATTTCACGAACACTTCGGACAATCCACAAATTATTCAAATCAGCCCAATCAACATACAACATGCCACCCGAAGCACTCCAAGTTCAAGAAAACGACACAACACATTTCTTCCTTCCAAATTCATGAACTACATTATCAATCCATAGGTTCATAACATTACTTCCATAAATTCAAAAAACTATACAAAAATTCCATTAGCTTCCATAACAAGCTGCAAATAACTATAACTTCAATTTGAACCATTAAACTTTCATTAGCACATAGAATCCACAGCACAACAATCCAAACATACTAAATGAAATTAGTTCTTCACCCCTACATAACACTACATATACACGGCCACACACACAACACCATATTTTTATGAACTTCACTCATTTCCACATATCACAACATGTACAAATCACCCACAACACATGAAAGAAAATTGAATCTTACCCTTCTCCACTTGACTTCACCCTCGGCTATAGTTAGTGAATTGCGACAACGAGCGATTTTCTTGTTCCAACAACTACTCCACGTTAACTAGGGCCTTCCAATTAGTAGGAAAGCTAGGAGAAAGAAATTTTTTTATGATCAATCCTCAAGGACCTATTCGGCCAGCCCCATGGCCGTTCTCTCCTTCTTCCTTTTTCTTCAAGTTTCTTGAAATTTCTAAAGTTGTGGAGATGAAAAAAAATATGACTAATTAGTCATCTTGCATGCTTATATAATACATCCATGTGGCCTATGGCCCACACCATGTGGCCGGCCATATGGCCTCTAATTTTCATGAAATGGCCAACTTTCTATAATTAACTTTTGGCCCCAAATTTTCATGAAATGTCTACCTTTCCATAATTCATTTTTAACCCCAAATTCCTTAATATTCCGTACCAACGAAATCATAAGCTACTTATGCCTTAAAACGAAGTCGGAAGATAGCCTTGTTCTTAACTTTCCACACTTAACCCGGAATATCCCGACGTACAGAATACGGGATATAACATCACGTACTCTGCACTCATAAAAGAATGCAGCAAGATAGTATCAGTACAAACACTATGTATTGGTAGGTATCATAGGCCGATAACATTTAGCTAACATATATAAAGGAAGTGACAGAAGAATAGACATGCTCACATTCAAGTATAAACACAACACAGTCCAAGAATAACAACTCAAGTACAGAAATATCAAGTCAGAATCCAACAAGTAAGTAAATGTGATAATGATGCATATACAATGCAATGATATTGTTCGTAGTTCTGTACGTTGAAATTTATAAGTGTTGGTTGTTTTAAGTAGGGACTCTGTAGTTGCCTTCAAGGATATATATACGATTTATGTGTTTATCTTGTGGTTATGAAGGTTTAGTTCATATAATGAGATATGGGAGGATTGGAGAGAAAGTGAATTAAGGAAACTAAGTTCGTAGGAACTTTGGAGAAAATATGAAGGGCAATTTTGGTCCGATTTGGAGAAAGAATATCTTTTAGTATATGAGAAGTTTTGAGGCAAAGCAAAAGCCTAAATTGAAGTTCAGGAAGTCTAGTTTCCAATGCAATAAATCGCGTATCAATCCGACATTGGAATCAAACATTATGAGCATTTTAAGACAGACAGCCAGAGCAGGGAATTAACCTTGTGCAAACGCGCCAGAAGGTGGCGCGAACGCGCAGAGGAGAACCCAAAGAACTCAACGTGAGTGCGCCGATACGGCCGCGATCGCGCTGAGTACTTCGAGTCGGTGCTAACCGACTCTAGCCAAGTATAAAAGGGGGTTTACCCCCTTATTTTCAGACCAAACACCCCTCTAAAGTTCCCAAACATTCTGGAACTCTTCCCCAACTTCCATACATCAAATTTTAACGCGAATTAAGTATAATCTTTGGATTTAGGTTCGGACAGTGTATATTTGCGATTATAATATCGTATTATGGTGAATCTTGGTTGGAATTCAAGGTGAATATTGAAGATATTGAGGTTCTAGCGGAAGTGAGGTATGAATTTCTCCTTATTTCTATTAACTTAGGTTTAATTATGGAGATAGAGCTATTAAATGATCGTATAACAAAGCTGTTGGTTGAGATATTGGATAAATATCCTGTGGGATGTTTTATGGAATATTTTGGTATTGAGGATGATGTTATTGGCGTTGGTGTTGTTGTTGTGTTGGTTGTTGAAATTGTGATTTCAGGCTAGGGATATAAACAGGGGAGATGCTGCCCGAATTTTGACAGATTCTAAAGGAGTTGAATTTAAAGACTTGAGATAGGCATATGACGATAAGTCTAACAAAAGAGTATGATTTCTCTTGAATGTAGATTTACGAGTCCGGGAGAATAAGCATTAAGTAGTAGGAGATCAATCAGGTATGTAAGGCTAGTCCCTTTCTTTCTAAAGGTATGATTCCTATGTTATGGTTCCATACATGTCTTCCCGAACAGCTAGAAGTTCCTGGTTCTCAAGGTTTTTATGATGTTAAAGAAAAGATGTTTTCTATGATGACCATGATGACAATAATGACTCTTTTTTTTACACCTTCAGTTTTGTTGCAAGGACATTTTGGCTTATCGGCGGTGTGTACTTTCAGTTCGGTAATCCGCACCAGAGTTTTGGACATGAAATATTTTACCTTGTATGTGTACAGGAGTATAATTATGCATTCTCGACATTACGAAGGAATCAGAAGTGAAACGAATCGAATCGGAGCAAAACGGAGCGATTCGAAAACCGCCGAAACCGGCCGTCGACGGCCCAAAGGACGACCGTCGACATGTCGACGAGCCATCGTTTGGCACAGTCGACAGGGTTCTGCAATCAGGCATCTCAGGCAGTAGTTCGACGGGGCATGTCGACGGACCGTTGACACGTCGGCGACCGTCGACACGTCGACGAATGTCGACCCTGCTCATCGACCCGCAGTTCTGGAATTTTCTAGCCCTGATTATAAACATAAGATCCCACATTTTTATTCCATTATTCTCCCAAAAATAGATCCTACATCTCTCTAGAACTCTCCAAAACCCTCCCTCTATTTCTACAACAAATCTATACCAAAAGACCAAGATAAAAAACAAATATTAAGAGATTCCTGTACTAGGAAGCCTATTAGGGTTTGTGAAGAGTAAGAATTTCTTTGGTATTCAAGTGGGGGATTTCATTCTAATGGAGTAGATTGACTCAGAGCTTGTTCCTAAGTGATTAAGGTGAGTTTTATGTTTGTTTCATGTTATTGAGAATATTAAGTGGTTAAAAGACTTGGATTATGGAAGAAAGTGGAATATCAGCTTAAATATGGAAATAATGGTATGTTGGGTAGCAATTTAATGTGAATCATGATTCTTAGTATGAGATGAATATAATCTCGTTATAGATGATGCTAATGACGTTGAGGGAATGTTATGTGAGGAATAAATATGATGTTGTATTATAATTATTGCTATGGATATCCTTGAAGGGGAATTGTGAGAATTGAATAATGCTTAGCTTAAAGAGGTTATTGATTAGGATATTGTGGGTGTTATTGTTGATGTTTGGGGAATTTTTCATTATATGGAAGAAGTTGTTGAAACAAAGAAAATGTCGCCAAATCTTCA
The DNA here is from genome assembly GCF_029784015.1 of Lycium ferocissimum. Classification (NCBI taxonomy): domain Eukaryota; kingdom Viridiplantae; phylum Streptophyta; class Magnoliopsida; order Solanales; family Solanaceae; genus Lycium; species Lycium ferocissimum. Next base: position 3,905 of record NW_026718890.1, on the reverse strand, counting down.
TTAGCTCTTAGTTGTTTTAGCTTAAGCTCAAGTATGTTTCCGGTTGTCTAATTTAGTACAAAATCTCGTGAAGGTAGCATCGTGAGCTCGAAAGGCATGCAAGTAGGCGATAGAGTTAAAAAGATATAAAGGTATGTGAGGCTAGTCCCTTCTTTTTCGAAGGCATGACTCCTATAATATGATTTCTTTTAGCTTTACATGATGTTCTCATATTCCGGAAACTATGAGTCTATGACTATTAAAAACTATTCATGAGATAAAGATAAGAGATATGTTATGAAAATCATAATGATGATGATGAGTTTAAGTCTAGAGATTCCAAAGCTTATGATATGCTATTCTTAAAAAGCTAATGATTCCTTGATATTATTCATCGTTACTAGACTCACCTTATAACGCTAGTTCCTTCAAGGTGAGACATAATGATCATGACTACTCCATAATGGAATCGGGGGTTCTCGACCTTACGTCACCCCAATAGAGTTATAGTTTGTACTTGAGTTCTAATGCATGTTTTACGATAAGTATATGATAATGAGATTATACTGTGCCTAAATGACCGGACATGACACCGCTAAGGCGGGCTGCTTATGATTACACCGTGCCTAAATGGCCGGACATGACACCACTTGTTATATCCCGTATTTTGAACAACGGGACAATCTGAGTTAACTAAGACAAATTAGGGACAAGACTATTCCGGGATATGAAGTAGAGATTTTTGTTTATTTTAAAAGTATAGGTGTGCATGGCTTTATTGGCATGGAAATATTAAAGAACTTTGGGGTCAAAAATGAATTAAAAGAAAAATAAAAATTTCATGAATTAAAGGGGAGGTGGCCGGCCATGTGGTATGTGGGCCAAGGCGACATGGAGCCTTATACATGGGTATTAAAAGATGACTTAGTCATCTTGTTCATCACTTTCATTCCTCTAGAAAAATCAAGAGACTTGGAGAAAAAAAAGGGGCAAGGCATTCGGCCATAGGAGCAAAAATTCAAGACCAAGAAATAGCTATCAAAAAATTTGTTTCTTTTAGCAAAACAACTAATTGAAGGGTCCTTATTAACGTGGGAGTGTTGTTGGAAGCAATAAGTTATTCGTTTTCATCATTCACCACCTTAGCCAAGTTGTGAAGTTGTGAAGAAAGGTAAGTTTTAATCTTGTTTTTATGAATTATGGACGGCTTATATATGTTGTAGTATGCAAATATGGATGAAATTCATGAAATATGCATGATTGAAGTTGAGCCGTGTGCATGATGTTTGGCCGTGTGTGTGTGTTGATGTGTTGGAGTGATGGATTAAATTCTATGTAACATGCTTAGTTGTTGTTGTAGTGTGTTGAAATGGAAGAGAATCATCAATGTGTGTGTGTGTGTAGAGGTGGCCGAATATAGGTCAAGTTACATAACAAAGGATGAATTAATTTTAGTTAGTATTTTAGTTGTCGTCGTTATGGATTCTATGATGAAAATGAAAGTTTAATGATTCCAATTGATGTTGTGATGGTTACGGGCTGATTTGGAGGTTAATGTGCTTTTATTGTAATTTTTGTATTTATGGAAATGACATTGTTAATGTATGGATTGTTAGGGTAAATAATGAATTTGGGAGAGAGGAATGTGGATGTGGTTGTTCTCGGGTTTGGGGGCAGTTTCGAGTGAGTTGGAACATGGTTTGAGTTGTTTGAAATATTGTGTGAATTGCTTAAAGCGTTCTTGAATATTGTTTGAATGGTTTCGGATTAGTAATCGAACGTATGAGCGTTGATGTTGGCTTGAATGTAAGTAGTTGAACCGAATATAATGAATGTTGTTGAATGATGTAAAAGAGAGTTACTAATGTTATAATGCATTTCGGATTGATTGTTGATGTTGTTAGAATGATTGTTGGTGTTGTTGTTGTTGAATTGGCCGAGTTAAATTCTCGGGGTTGTTGTATTTACAGGGGAAATGCTGCCCAAATTTCTGTAGAATTTAGTGTTCACTTGGAATTTAATTCCTAAATGCCTTTAGCTAATGTTTAGCATTTAATGGCATATTGTAGATCTTGGGAAGTCCGCGACGTAAGTTTGGATTAGCGTCGAGAGCAGTCGAGGTATGTAAAGCCCAATCCTTCTTTCTTTTGGCATGTCCTAGTGTTAAGTAGGCTATGATACGAGCCTCGGGTAATTCCATTCTTACGATCCAAGTTCGTATATGATTCTTAACCTCATCTTAATGTTGGCCCCTTAATGTATTTAAATTAAGATCCTTATGTTTTATATGAAAGGCTTTCAAAAAGTTGCATAAAGGGATTTCATGTTTAAAAGATTCTGTAACTACGAACGACCGTAACTTCTGTAGACGAGCTCGGATTGCCCCGAAACGTTCATAGGGGATTTCATAGGGCATAACATTCCCCAACTTTCATAGGCGGGCTAGGATGGGGATGGTACCCGTCCGTGGGCCCCGAGACTTTTCTATATCCGTTTCTAGCGACTTTCGGAAAGGACTTAGTATGATTGTCACCTTAACTCCCGAGTATGGATTACTTATTTACCTATCAAGTTGTGATAATTATTTTTATGCATATGGTTACTCACGACTCTGCTCGTGCATATGATCGTTACATCTTTCACCGAGTCCCGGGCCGGTTATGTTCGTGCGCACTATGATATATTCCGGAGTATGATGTGTCCGGTTCGCCGAGCCTCGCTAGAGGGCCGGGTTCCGAGTATATTTGGCGTTATGATGTGCTATGTGATATGTCGGGTTCGGAGATATGAAACCTTCTGGAGTATGATGTGTTATGGCGCCAATGTCGGAGGGCGACCATATTCTAAGAGCCTATGCATGATTTGTTTTTTTTAAAGTAAATATTTTGACATTTTGCATATTGTATTTATTTTCCGCATCCTTTGTTTCTATTATGGTTCTATTACTGTATTTCTTGCTTTGCATACTTAGTACATCTTCCGTACTGACCCCCTTTCTTCGGGGGCTGCGTTTCATGCCCGCCGGCGGTACCCCCGTTGGTGATCCACCACCTAGGACACACATCTGCTATTTGGGAGTGCTCCTTCGTCCGGAGCCTATATTTTGGTATATATACTTTGCCGTTGCATATGTATATATTTATTCAGGGGTACGGCGGGGCCCTGTCCCGTCATATGATTCTGTTGTTCTGTTTAGAGGTCTGTAGACATGTATGTGGGTTATGGTTACTTCTGCGCAAATGTGTTCATATGTTTTACGTTTGGGCGGTCTCGGTCCCCGCGCGTGCGACCTTGTCGACGCATATGCGTATAATTGATATGTTATGTACATTATGACAGCCTCGCTTTGTGATATATGCTTGCTCTTATGCGATGATCTGAGACTATGTGTGACCATTTGTATGTGTACAAGTTTAGTATGCTGATTCTGAGTATCAGGTGCGTGTGAGTGTCCAGCTCGGACATTAGTCATGGCCTACGGGGATGGGTCGTGACACCACTAAGGCAGGCTTCTTATGATTACTCTGTCACACCCTAACCTAATAGGGCGTGATGGGCACCCGACCCTTACTTAGGGCTGAGCGAACCCGCTGACTTTCGTAATACTCATAATCATATCGCCATTAAATCATGAAAATAAAACATAATGGAAGCTTTTCAAAGAACCACACACTTTTCATCTTTCTCAAAACAAATAAAATCTGTAATCATAGGAAATCTGTATTATAATACATAATGATACATCGACTTACATAGCCGCTTACAAAATTGACATGTTATATATACACGTGACCCTGTCTGCAAAGTCTCTAACATAAACCAAGATGACATAACATAAACACTCTGACTCGGCAGCACTCCGGGAGGAAATGGAAGCTCGCCAATCATTTGGAACCTCTTCTAATCATGTATATACTGTGCGGCAA
>NW_026718889.1:0-12151 GCF_029784015.1 Lycium ferocissimum | reverse complement strand
CACATTTGATGTAAACAAACCAGTAGTTTAGGCATACTAACTCTTAGCATCACACTTTCCGGAATCTCGCAACAAAGAAAGAAAAAATGTTGGATTCAACAAGTTCCTATTTAAACTAACCAATGACATTATTTAAAAGAAATATAGACAAATCAAAACCAAGTGACGGAAGGAAAAGTAAATAACCAACTCTTCAAGTCCTTAATTGAAACTTAAATCAACCCCGAAAAGTGGAAGGAACTTACTATTAAGCTAGTGAAGATGACAAGTTCAAACTAGGCTTTACTAGACAAAATAAGAACATAACCGACTTCCAAGTTCAACTTATCTTTCAACCTTTACTAAACCAAAGAAGTATGTGTTGTCACTCTTCTAGGTGAACAAAATTAGACATGTGAGTAGCTGAGTAGATTCAGGTCATACTAACCACCATTAATCAACAGATAAGCAAAACACAGACCAAATGAAAAAAACATATAACTAAACTAAAGATGAGCTATGCTAGCATTTCTACTACTTAACGACACCACAGAATAGATAAGCTTGCCTACATGAACAGATGACCCAAATCAGCTAATTTTAGACCAAGATGACAATCAATCAGTACAAATTATAAACTAAACACAAAATGTGCCCATGAACTGGATTAAAATGCAGGAAAGAGAATTTTGATGTTACATGTCGTTGATTAAAATAGGTTCAGTTTAGATATCCATTCTAACACTCGATGGCCTTCTACGAAACACACAAACAAAGAATCGAACACACCAACATTCAAACTAGCTTATGTCTTTGCCTTAATTCTACAACATGACGAGTTTAGGGGAAAACCATATTTAATCCAAATTCATAATCATGCACGATTTAATCTCCTAACATGTGTTTTCCCGTAATTAACTAATTTAATGCAATCTAACCTACGATCAATAATGAATGAACGGGGTTGATACTATGGCTCGTGTTGAAACTAACCACATAATTATCTAAACTAATTTATACTACATCGGCATTAACTAACTAAACGTGATAAATTAAGCTAAACTAAACTAACATGAATACCTAAGATATATAACTAACACTTGAGCATACATTAAACCGAATACAAACACCAATAACTCATTAAAATAAGTAGGGCGGGGGGGGGGGGGGAAGAAGGTTTACCTTTCTTATGTACAGTGAACTGGGGTCGTCGGCGTCGAATCCACTCTCTCGTTACGAATAGATCCGAATCAAACAAATTCTAAACCTTTAGAACGAACTGAAGTACCAGCCAAGATTAAAAGTGAATAAAAGGGTTTTAAAGTTAAATGTACAGATGTTGTATTTTGTGTGATGGTATTTCCGATGTCAACAAAAAAAAAAAACCCCTTCGGCTGAAGTCTTAGGGATATATTTATAGGTTGAAGAATGTGCTAGGGTTCCGTTTTTCAACTCGAGATTTTGGCTCCAACAAAAGTTCAAGGAGCCGTTTGAATTCAAAATCAAACCTCTGAAGTTGAATTACTTTTCCAGAAATTTCAGAAGGGTTTTAGGCCCTTTACGTTGACCTGAACGTTGAAGATAGGAGAGAGAGAGAGGGTTTGCACAGAAATGAAGTGGCAAGGTCTGGAATGGCAAAAAGAGCACTGGGGTTTGGTTGAAAAAGGGAAGGGATGATGACGAGGAGAGAGCAGAGAGAGTGATATTGTTTCTTGCACAGAAATAGCAAGGCAGGATCTGCCATTGCTAAGGAGGAGCGTAGGGTTTGCTAAAATGGGGATGAGGGGAGAGAGAGCGTAGGGAGAGAGAGAGAAATGAGAGAGGCGGCTGAAAGTTGTTGAAGAAAGGGGAGAGAGATAGTCTTAGGTTTTAAGTAAAATGGGTCGGGTCGGGTAGAAGAAATAGTATGGGCTGGAGCGGGTAAGGGCTGGCCGGTTATGACTTAAAATGTGGGCTGTTGGCTTAAAATATGGGCTGATTTATTTAAATGGATAGTGGGCCGGCCGAATTAATTAAAGTATGGGCTTGGTGATCCGAATTTGATCTTTTCCTTCCTTGGAATAAACATGCAATTAGTAATTAATAGTAATAAGCTATGATTTAATGTTACAAATTTACTAATAATAGAGAGACTACAGATATATAGGTAAAGCGACAATAAAGTAGAAATATTGTCAAGGTTAGTTTTACGACTAATAGATAATAAATAAATAGCAATATACGATGCATTAATAAATAATAGTATTTAATCATAGTAATAATAATAATAATAATGAAGTGCTAGTGAAAATAAGATATTTAAAGTATTAGCAACTCAAGAAAAGAACGAATCAGAATAAAGGGAGGGGCAAAATTGGGTGTCAACAGATGCCCCTCTTCGACCGGAGACGATGTGAGAGTTTTCGGGCGAAGAAGTTGACGTAGTAGCCAATTTTGTTCCGACCAACAAGTATGAGCTCAGAAGAACTTGAGAAAATATGGGTTAGGAGGATTGGTGGAAAATATTATGGAGATGGAAAGAATTATGGCCGACCCACGGTTTTGAGTTGCCTACATCTCTCGGGTTTCGCGAGAATTAAGTTGTATGTAGTTCGAAATAACGGATCGATACCTACGCTACGCTTTTGCCCCAGTGTTGAATTATGGTGAAACTGGGATGTAGGAAAGGATGCAAGATTGTGAACGGAGTTGCTTGAGTAGAGTTTTAGCGGTGGATATGAAAGAAAATTAACCTACGTATCACGTGTTTGTGGACGCAGGTGGAGTTGAGTTCGAGAGTAGATCCGTGACCTTTACTTTTGAGTTTGATATTCCTCTTCAAATTTTCCCCCATCCGCGTAAGATAAAGTTCCACGTCGTGCTATCTCTCTCGTAGATTGTATTTTCCGTCAAAATTGAAATTCATGTCAAAATTAGTAATAAAGTCCGGATAAAGTTGAAAATGTAAAAGTTATAAAGAATGATAATAAATATGAGTGTAAGAGTGAGGATGAAGCCGTGTGGCTTATATTGAGGCAATGTGGCCAAATGTTGTCTCTGGTTGTCTTCAGGGACTTGAACGAGTGTGTGATGTGTATGCCGAGGATGCAATAATATCTTCAGTTGTATTTGGAGATTTTAATGATAGTGATAAGGCCTCCGGCTGTCTTCCGGGACTTAACGATAAATGATGTCTGTGAATTTTAGAATAAAGTTGTCAGGGTAAGTAAAGTGGATGATAGTGTAAAGTAATAAAATAGTGAGTAGAGTAAGCGTGTAGCCGTTTGGCTTATGCAGATGAGACTGTGTAGCCATGTGGTGCCTCCGGTTATCTTTAGGGACTTGATAAAGATTCCCGTAAAGTTCGGGGTAAAGTTGTTAAAATAAAGTGAAGGATGATTCCCGTAAAGTTCGGGATAAAGTATTTAAAGTAGAGTGAATGATGAGAATGTAAATTCCCGTAAAGTCCGGGGTAAAGTAGGTAAAGTAGGTAAAGTGAATGATGTTGTCTTCGGAGATTTGATGAAAATCCCCGTAAAGTCCGGGTTAAAGTAGGTAAAGTAAATGATGCGAATGTGAATTTTCGTAAAATCCGGAGTAAAGTAGGTAAAGTAGGTAAAGTAAATGATGTGAATGTAAATTCTCGTAAAGTCCGGGGTAAAGTTGTTAAAGTAAGAAAGTGAATGTCGTTAAAGTTGTTTTCGGAGATTTGATGAAAATTCCCGTAAAGTTCGGGTAAAGTGGTTAAAGTAGGTAAAGTGAGAATGTAGTTCCTGTAAAGTTCAGGGTAAAGTCGTAAAGTTGGTAAAGTAGAAGATGAGAATATAGATTCCTGTAAAGTTCAGGATAGAGTCATAAAGTTGGTAAATGATAAAGTAGAGAGGGGAAAATAATAGTGTCGCCGTTTGGCTACTGATGTTGATGATCTTCGATGTAATCCTGATTTAATTCGCCTTCAGTCTCGACGACCTACAAAGACAGGTATACTTGTCAATAAAATCATACAGTTATTGTGATAAATTAAAGATAAAGTTGGAAACAAAGCCGTTTGACTTTAAGGCGAGGCCATAATGGCCAAGCGATGCTTTTAGCCGTGATCGATAGACTTGACTGTTGGTCTCGCAGTTTTTGATTCCTGCACTCAAAGAAAAATTCTTAGTTTGGGAGGGGGAAGTTGATTCGTGTTGGCTCGAAGCTTGACGTTGTTGGCGCTCCCTTCGTCTCGTTTATTTGGATCTTGTGATCTCCGTTCAAGCCTCGGTAGATGAACAGTAGTGCAACAATTGAAAGAAAGTATTTTATTTGAAAGGTAGGTATGTAAGTATATGTATGAGGAAATGTAACCATATGTATATAAGTTGTGAAATATATATATATAGATGTATGTATGTAAGTTGTAAAATATTTCTGCCAACTTCAGATTGTGACACTCCCAGAACAATTGAAAAGTCATTGCTCTATATTATTTCCTGTCTGGTAGTCTTAATCTTGTCGATGTCCAACCATTTTTGTCTATACGTTTCCAAAATATGCCCCAGTTTTGTCTCAGAAGGGTGTACTAAACTTATGTTATGGTGTGACCGAACCTTATATAGGTTGCCTACGTATCCCGCCGAAGGAATCAGGTCAGAACGTAGTTCGTAAAAACTGGTTTTAAATTTTCTAGTAAAGGGACCGAACCCGATGTGTATTGCCTACGTATCCCACCAAGGGAATCAGGTCTGCGTAGTTCTGTTATATAACTGGTAAAGTTTGTTGGCTTTCTACCTAAATATGTTTGACCTCAGACATGTTTACGCCTACGAATCCCGCCGAGGGAATCAAAGCTAAGCGTAATTCTCCCTTGTATAAGGATTTTGAGCTTTCGTTATAATGCAACCGAACCCTATGTGGGCTGCCTACGTATCCCACCACGGGAATCAAGTCAGCGTAGTTCGTACTTGTATTAAGGAAAGGTTGCAAACTAGGTTATCTAACCTAATGTCGTATTTTGATCTCTTCTTGAATTGCAAGCTTTCAGTCTTAAGTCATCACCTATTGGTTATTTGCTTTCTTCTAAATGGAATCTTGTCTTCTAATTTCTTGTTATTCCCTCGAGGTGTACTTGGTTCATTCGTTCGTTTTACGTCACAATCGTACAGTTGGCAGATTTGATAAATAAAGTAGAAAATAGTAAATAGACAGTTAGAGAAAATTAGAAATGCATTCATAGATTGTGAAATTTAAGCTCTCAAAAGATGAGGCAAAACAACAAAAGTTTTAGGGCACAATTTGAGCCTCAATTTTAAAATTGTGCTGTCTCAAAAAGCTCAATACCATGCCAATCTACCAAGACTCCCGGCGAATCAGGGACGGAGTACAAGTCCAATTCTTTAGAATCTCTCCTGGTTCGGCACCCTGAATGGTCGGTGTCTCGATGTTGTGAGTAGTTGTAGCAACAATCTTCACTGGTGCTTGTTTTTGGATTGTTCCCGCGGGAGCAGTAAAAGTCGATGACTTGCCCTTTTCACTTGGCATGATGACTCTTTCGAATCCTTATCCTCTTCACAGCTACCATGTTCACGTTGGCGTTCTCATGAGTAGGCAGAGGATTGTTTTCCACATCGGGGGCGAGCTCCAAGAAGGTTGGATTGCTCCTTCCTAATCAAGGCTTCAACTTTGTTTTTGAGGCCATAACAATTTCGTTGTCGTGTCCCATGACTCCAGAATGGTAAGCACAGCCCTTGGAACCATTAAACCATCTTGGAATAGGATCGGGAATTTTCCCCTCGATCGGTTGTATCACGCCTGCTGCTTTTAATCTCTCGAACAATTGAGCCAAGGGTTCAACGAACCGGGTGTAATTACGGGTATTTTTGGTGTCAGGGTTTGGACGGGCCTTAGGTGCGGTGTGTGGTCGATTTTGGTAAGTGGGAGCTTGAACAAAGTTGATATGGACGCTGGTTTTGATGAGGCGCTTGCGTCGTAGTAATTTGCTTGGGTATTGTAGACAGTGGTAAGGAGATAGTGGAGTTTGGTAAGGTTCAACGTAATGGTAAGGGTAGAAAGGCGGTTGTAGATGGTTAAAGTATGTAGTGGCTTGGCTTGGCTTATGTCCTTGGACATTCATGATCAGAAGAAGATCTTCTTTCTTCTTTTAAGCCCAATCGATAGTAACCGATTGAATGGCTTTGTTTACAAACCCTTGCAAAGCCGTAACATCCTGAATTTTTCCGCATTTGATTCCTTCTTCCAAGGCTTCACCCATTCGACAACTTCGTGAATTTCGTCCCATCATACCTATCATTTTCTCATAAAATATGCCGTACTGGCATTCAATGAAAGTAGCAGCTATTTCGTCATTCATCTGAGGTCGAACCCCGAGTCGCTTCGACCTCCAACATAGTGCATACTTACTAACGACTCTGACTTCTTGGTTAACTTAGTCATATAGACTCATTCGGTGTGATGTCGGTGTTGAACCGAATCGGTCCATAAAGTCTGGCCATGTCACTCCAACCGCCATTTACGAACGTCCCGTCGTGTATACCACCATGGGCCTCACCGTGATAAGCTCCCGATGAATAGCTTCATCCTTATGTTCGGCCCTACCTACTCCAACCAGTTTGTCGCAAAGAAGCCCTTAAGTGTGTAAGGGAGGATCGCCGGTCCCATTGAAAGTATCAAACTTCGGCGTTTGTAGCCCAAGCGTGTAAGTCAACATCAGCCGAACGCACAAATCCTCGTATTCTACGCTCTTGGTTCCTCTAGCAACTTGAAGGTTTCTCATTACTTCGAGACCGTGGATCTCTTTAGCAACATATCGTCCGCCCTTGCTTTTGCCTCTTTCTCCATTTCCGTATTGATCTACTGGCCGGAACCCGACCGATACCGGGTTGGTATAGGCTTGTGTTTCGCTCGCATATACCGGAGGAACATATCAAGTGTTAGGAGTGGCAAAATGTGCCCCTTTATATACCGGGTTGAATAAGTTTGGACAAAATGAGTGTTTTGGATCGAGGTGGTGTGTTATAAATGGTGTTTGTAGGTAGTTGGTTTGGCGGGTTCGGAGAGTAGTTGTAGGTGCGGATTAGTGTCAGGTAGGTAACGGAATATGCTGATGCGAACTTGCGATCGATTCAAAAGGTGGGTCGACGGTGGTGGATTAGTGAGTAGCGAGGTGTTGTAGGCGGTTGATTTTGTGGAGGAGTACAGTAACGTGGGTGGGTGGTTGACTTTGTAGAGGAGTATAGACGGACGACGGATTTAGCGATGAGGAAAGTTGTTGTTGGTCGGTGCATTATTTTCGGGAGGAAAGTGTTCGTGACCGGAGATTCAAGCGATGGAAAACGGGGTGGATTTGGTGCGACAGCTTCTAGGTTCAGAGGTGGACTTTGGAGTGTGTAACGGATAAGTTGGTCAGTCCCTAACCCGATTTAGTTCGCTACGTAGGTCCTCAATTTCTTAGTCGACGGGCGATATGTTCGTCATGCTAGTATTTCTATGTTCACCGTTCCGGAGGATCGCTGAGATCACAATATTTTCTTAAAACCAAAAACGGATGCGGCCGGATCGGCCATGATAATTCTCCTTCCTTGCACGGCCCAGGTACGTCGAGGTAACGATGACGTTTTTGATCTTGTGCGGTAAGGATGGTCGGCCAGCTCGAGTGTCAACACGAATCAACTCTTTTGGGAATAATAAAAAGACAAAGAAACACAATAGTGCAAATGATGTCAGTCTAGATAAAGTCATGATCACGTAGAGTCAAGTAGGTCATGTGGCAAATAAGTTACCAAGTAAAGTCAAACAAGTTGTCAAACAAATATAAACAAGTATATCAAACAATGACGCGTCCTAATATGCATGTGACCTCTTTGTACCAGAGGTAGGCCTAACGTTCGTTTGAAGGGTGAAGTGTCTCATAATATGTCGTCCCATTGCTTTGATTAATTAAACAAATTATATTTCCCAAAATGTAGTACAAAAGTATTGTATTATTACATGCCAAATGAGTACAACATAAAATATTTCCTAATCTAAATAAAATAAATACAATTTCCTATGTCTAAATGTACAGCTCCATTTTGTGATGTCCTTGATCTCCGTCACTTGTTGTACTCCGATGCAAATCCATACCTGCCATAAAAATGTTAGTTAATCCCTCCCTCCTAAAGTTTAATTAATTAAAGCAAATAGTCAATATTTAGGCACAGTTACCCTTCAAACATGCACATAAAGTATGATTTAGTGCCGTTGGGTCGTGGACCCACTTGGACGTTTAAAGTCATCTAATGGATTTAATACACCAAGCGTATTAAACCTCCTAGGTCATGAAATGTATGCTCTTAATAAAGGGTGTTGGGTTAGCTCTATCTTAGGCTGACTAAGAGTTGGCTTCCTATGACACAAGGTTCCCCCAAGCGGACAACTTGGGAGTGGAAAGTCCGTGGTTGTCGACTGCACCGCTGATCAACTAAATCCACAAGATCAATCCGACTAAAAGGTGTTTTAGTAGTGCACGGCCGCGAACCGCGAAACCGTTTTAAGTGTGTGAATTTGTGTGAATTTTTCAGATCGGAGGAAGATGGTACTAATGACAGCTTTATTAAAACAAGAATAATTAAATAGTTTATATCAAACAAGCGCTTAATAGCACGTAAAAACAAGCCAATAACAATCAAAATAAGCACACAAAGCTTAATTAAAAACTAAGTCTGTTATGGTTAGAACCTAGATAAGTCCCCAGCAGAGTCGCCAAGCTGTCATACCCTATTTTAACCTAAGTCAAAATAGTTTATAACATCCGAGTAATTCCGGGGTTATTTAAAGTTAAGAGTCGTCACCTAATTATTTACGGTGAATTAGGCCACCTAAGGTTAATTAAAGTAATTATCTAAAGTCGATTTGTTTTTTAAGTCTAAGAAACTAAAATTCTAGGTAAGGGTTCTACTAACCAAAAGGGAAGGTATTAGGCACCCTCTAAGTTCCATTAATAATGGTTAATCCGATCGGACTTAAAGTTAATTAGGCTTAAGCGTAGATATAACATTCTAAATGTTTAGAAAATAACTTATAAATATTGCTAAAGTTATAATGGAAATATAAACATACTATTTTTAAAAAAAACTTGTAGAAAGATTTGTACAAAAGAGGTTTCAAACATTGCTTAAAGTGAACTATAAATACAGCTATGCTTTAAATAATAGTGTCATTTTAAAACGAGACTTGCAAGACGCAACGATTTGCATAATAAATATTTAGGAAAAGACTTAGCCAATTTGACTTGAAATCACATTATATGTAGAAAATCTAGGATTATTTTATAAAACACAAAAGGTGATAGATTTATCTCTTTGCTAACTTTGTTCAACAATATTCGGCCGAAAATTCTATATAGGATATGTATGGATTCCTATTTGTTTTAACGACATCCTAAATTTCGAATACGTCAAGAATAAGCCAGTTAATCTCTTTAGCCATGAATATATAGTCATGCCATTTTGGAAATCAATTGTTTAATCCAAATAAATATTATAAGTGCTATCGATAATTTGGGTATCAAAGGGAGAAAATGAATCTTATGGAATTTCCGATCTACTACCTATTGTACTAGAATTAATCTCACTAAATCCGCTACGGTTCACCTAAACTAAGGAAACAAAGTAAGACGAAATGTTAGTCAAGCAATCAAATACACAAAGAAAATAAAACAAGATAAAGCAAATCAAATGGAGCAAATATTTGGGCTTTAGCTCTTATAGCCAATTATTGGGCTCATCCAAAATTTATTTTCCGTTTCTCCGCTGTGGATAGGGTTCATTCTAGCATTGCGGCTTTCTAGCCCAACACCGGATTCGGAGAAGAGCGAGTCCCTACTCGTATGCGGTGATCGTACAAAAATAAATGGAAAAGGATTAAGATAAAAATATAATTTCATCATTTAAACAGAGTAAGGTATGTAAATCAAGCAAACACACAAAATAAACAATCTAAGCCAAACAAGCCTTATCCGGGCAATATGAAACAAGTTTAGAACGAAACAAATTATTAGAGCGAAAGCGGACATAATGGGTTAAGCATGAATGCCATTCAGAGGGTAAATCAGTTTTAGATCGGTTGAGCAATTTTAATTACCAGGTAAGTTACCACTAGGTTACTTTCAGGGAAAGTGTCACTCTTTGGCACACAAAACACACACCAAATTCAATGAAGGATTTTACAGCAGATTAAGAGGCAGAATATCGTATTTACTTAAAGGGAGGTTCTCGATTCTTAACATGGCTAAAGTTATTTTTTTGGTACCCAAAACATGTCCCTAGTAGTCTTTAAGAATCATTTTTGTCAGGATAAGTTAGCTAGCTAGAGGAATGCTGACCCTCCAGGCCACATTTGATGTAAACAAACCAGTAGTTTAGGCATACTAACTCTTTAGCATCACACTTTCCAGAATCTCGCAACAAAGAAAGAAAACTGGTTGGATTCAACAAGTTCCTATTTAAACTAACCAATGACACTATTTAAAGAAATATAGACAAATCAAAACCAAGTGACGGAAGGAAAAGTAAATAACCAACTCTTCAAGTCCTTAATTGAAACTTAAATCAACCCCCGAAAAGTGGAAGGAACTTACTATTAAGCTAGTGAAGATGACAAGTTCAAACTAGGCTTTACTAGACAAAATAAGAACATAAACTGACTTCCAAGTTCAACTTATCTTTCAACCTTTACTAAACCAAAGAAGTATGTGTTGTCACTCTTCTAGGTGAACAAAATTAGACATGTGAGCAGCTGAGTAGATTCAGGTCATACTAACCACCATTAATCAACAGATAAGCAAAACACAGACCAAATGAAAAAAACATATAACTAAACTAAAGATGAGCTATGCTAGCATTTCTACTACTTAACGACACCACAGAATAGATAAGCCTGCCTACATGAACAGATGACCCAAATCAGCTAATTTTAGACCAAGATGACAATCAATCAGGTACAAACTGTTATAAACTAAACACAAACAGGCCCATGAACTGGATTAAAATGCAGGAAAAGAGAATTTTGGATGTTATATGTCGTTGATTAAAATAGGTTCAGTTTAGATATCCATTCTAACACTCGATGGCCTTTACACGGAAACACACAAACAGTAACTGAACACACCAACATTCAAACTAGCCTATGTCTTTGCCTTAATTCTACAACATGACAGTTAGGGGGAAAACCATATTTAATCCAAATTCATAATCATGCACAGAATCTACTTAACATGTGTTTTCCCGTAATTAACTAATTTAATGCAATCTAACCTACGATCAGGTGAATGAACAGGGTTATTCTATGGCTCCTCAAACTAACCACATAATTATCTAAACTAATTTATACTACATCAGATTAACTAACTAAACTGTGATAAATTAAGCTAAACTAAACTAACATGAATACAGATATTAACTAACACTTGAGCATACATTAAACTGAATACAAACACCAATAACTCATTAAAATAAGAGGGCGGGGGGGGGAAGAAGGTTTACCTTTCTTATGTACAAGAATCGGGGTCGTCTTTGCGGCCGAATCCACTCTCTCGTTACGAATAGATTCGAATCAAACAAATTCTAAACCTTTAGAACGAACTTAAGTACCAGCCGAGATTAAAAGTGAATAGAAGGGCCTTAAAGTTAAATGTACAGATGTTGTGTTTTATGCGATGGTATTTCTGGTGTCAACAAAAAAACCCCCCTTCGGCTGAAGTCTTAGGGATGTATTTATAGGTTGAAGAATGTGCTAGGGTTCCATTTTTCAACTCGAGATTTTGGCTCCAACAAAAGTTCAAGGAGCCGTTTGAATTCAAAATCAAACCTCTGAAGTTGAATTACTTTTCCAGAAATTTCAGAAGGGCTTTAGGCCCTTTACGTCACCCGAACGTTGAAGATATATAGGAGAGTAGGTTTGCACGTAAACGAAGCCGGCAAGGTCGGAATGGCAAAAAGAGCACCGGGGTTTGGTTGAAAAGGAAGGATGATGACGAGGAGAGAGCAGAGAGTGATATTGTTTCTTGTACAGAATAGCAAGGCAGATCTCGCTATTGCAAGGAGGAGCAATAGGTTGCTAAAACGGGGACGAGGGGAGAAAGAGGCAGGGAGAGAGAGAGAAAACGAGAGAGGCGGCTGAAAGTTGTTGAAGAAAGGGGAGAGAGATAGTCTTAGGTTTT
>NW_026718888.1:0-23959 GCF_029784015.1 Lycium ferocissimum | reverse complement strand
ACCAAAACAGTCCACACGGCCAACAAACATTCCAACACCAACTTTCATGATTTTATGCATGCGATTAATTCATCAAGTTACAACCATACTTCAACTTCAACACATATAACTTCATGGCTTCCAACATCACACACATAATTTCATACATGCAACTTATATTTACACCTCAACACACGTTTTACACCACCCTCAACACATGCAAAAGAAGCTAAAACTTACCTTGGCACTTTGACTTCTCAACTTGGCTAGGGTTTGAGTCTTGAACTTAGTTCTTGCTCTTGCTATCTAATGGTCATCTTCAAGTTTCTAGGGACTTCTAAAGGGTTGAATTACCTTGAAAAATCTGATTTTGATCAACAACTCAAGCTTCTATTTTTCCTTAATGGCATGGCCGAATGCCATGGCTTCGTGCTTCCTCTCTCTCTCTAGTTTGTTGTGTTGAAGATGGAGTGAGTCTAAATCTGATTTTTGGTCAACAAATGGGTTTAAATATGATGCACATGTGTTGGCCACATGTCCCCCTCATGGATTTGAGCCAATCACATGGTCTTGAGCAAAATTTCAAGAAATATTCCCACTAGTCTCGGCTAAGCATTGCCGAGACTCACTTCCTCACTTCCCAATTTTAATTGTCTATTTTACATTGTACGTGTGCATTAGATGAATTAATATTTAAATGTGTGTAATGAGTCTTCCAACATGAAATAGCATGCCTACATATAATAATGAATTGCTAATATTAAAATGGGTAATAAGTCTTCCACTAGCATGCTTTCATAAAATAATGAATTGTCAATATTGAAATGTGTAGTAAGTCTTCCACTAATATTTTTGCACTAAGTAAAATTTATGAACACTTTGTTCTAATTTCAAAATTTAGACTTTGAGGTTCCTATTTTCGGTCAGGAAGGGTTCTGTTTTAACTCGCGTCGATTCTTTTATGAATAACTCGACGCATAAAATACGGGGTATAACATTATAGGCTAGCACCAACATACATATCATAACTGTGCAACTATTGATTGACTTATAAGCATATCGTGGTTATATCATAGATTAGTATCATTACGTACGTACGTACATGCATATATCATCACATCATACGTTGGGACTCATAGGCGTGCGTAGTCATGTTGGGGTGACGTAGGTTGAACCCGATTACGTTGCATGGAGTAATCGATCATCGTATCTCACCTTGAAGGGACTAGCATTTTAAGGTGAGTGTTCACAAGAACGCATCAATGGAATCATCGTTATTACCATCGTACTTATAATGTATATCTCGTATCGTTCTCTCGTATGGCTTTTTATGAACGTAGGTTCTTAGTCCTTTCGAAATTTGAGGAAAGTCGTGGAGACGGCGGAAAATCATACCTTGAAGGGGAAAGAGACTAATCATCATAAGATAGGTTTATCAACAAGGATTAATAGCAAGAAGTCATATGAGGGTCATTAACTATATAGAAATCTTGCATCGTAACTTTAGGATCTCTAGACTTGGCTAATCATCACATTCATGTCATACTCCCCATTTCCTCTCATGTAAGCTCTGTACTTCGCCACATACATATATATAGAGAAATCATAGGAAGATGGAAGGGTTCATGTCACACCCTTAATCCGATAGGGTGTGATGGGCACCCGACCCTTATCTAGGGCCGAGCGAACCCGCTGACTTTCGTAATACTCAGCAAGCCATCGGGCCCGCAAACATAACATAAGCACATAATGAAAAATTTTCGTAAAAAACAAACATGTTTTTATCTTTTTCAAATCGAATGAAATTCGTAGTCGAAACAAATCGTAACATAACGCAAATCGATATATCGGCTACATAGCCGCTTACAAAACAAATCAGAACATATCGGCTAGCCACTTACACAATCCGACATGCCTACACACGACACTATTCGCAAAGTCTCTACCATAACTTCGGATACCATACAAAAGCACTCGACTTAGGCAACTGGCGGAATGGAGCTTCGCTAATCCAAATGAACATCTTCTCGCTAACATCATCTATTCATCCGCGGGTACCGCGCGTACGAAACGCAGCTCAAGAAAGGGGGTCGTACGGAATATGTACTGAGTATGCAAAAGCAGAAATACGAAACGAAGTCATAATCGAAGTAAAGTGTATTTAACGCGAGCATAATAATCCTAATACCAACGTATTTTTACATCCGACATCCAAATCATACATAAGGGGTTCAAGACAACAGATAATAAGAATGCCCAAAATGCTTCGCTTTCTTTTGAAAAATATTTCTGTCTCGTATATACGGAAAATCAAACATATCATATGGGCTGACATTAGCCGACTGATCACAATCCGGACTGTCAAAATCACATATACACACAAATCATATACACATACCGCGGCCAAATACCCAACGACAATATCACATATACACATACCGCGGCCAAGTACCCAGCGGCAATATCACATACACACATACTGCGGCCAAATACCCAGCAGCAATATCACATACACACATACCGCGGCCAAATACCCAGCGGTCAATATCATACATACACACATATACACATACCGCGGCCAGGAACCCAGCGGTAATACCACATATACACATATATACACATACCGCTGCCAGGAACCCAGCGTTAATATCACATATACACATATATACACATACCGCGGCTAGGAACCCAGCGGCAATTGTAACAACAGAACGCACGAACAAAATCGTGACTAACCAAATACAGTTTAAAACATTTTCAAAGACTTAATAGGTTAATCAAAACGAACCATCGTTTATAAGCAACAACAGTAGTTAAACCAGATTTTCTTCCGAATACCACTCGGGAACGTATCAAACCGAACTTCAGAAATCATAGTCACGTATCGGAATCATAAGTATACGAATCAACATTTCAGACTCAACAAACAAATATATAATCATACTCAGGGGTCGAAAAGGTAGTCATATTGAGTTCTTTTCAAAAAGTCGTTAGTACTACACAAAGGAAAGTCGCGGGACTCACGGACGAGCGTCAACCCAATCCGGGCCCGCCGACAAAAATCATAGTCATCATACATCATGGAATCATTTTTGAGCATATCGAGGCCATCCGGTTCTGTTTGTGAAAGTTACGGACGTTCGTAGTTTTCAGAATCGTTTAGGAACAAAACTCTTTTTTTTTTAAAACCAACTTTTATGCAACTTTTGAAATTTAGTCATACAAAAGACATAAGATCCTTTCGGAACAAACCGTGTACATAGCATTTCAAATCCAATCATATTGTTATAACCCGCATTTTAGTATAATCGGATAATTCGAAACAATCGCGGGAAGACAACGAGCGAGGCCATATTTTATTCTGTTTGGCATATGAGTTGATTATGAAAAATTTAGAAGTGGAATTAATGAGGAAGGTCGAGGGCAAAAAAAAGGAAATTCGCAATATGACTCGTGGAAATATGGAGAAAGATGAAGGGCAAATTTGGAAGTTGGAAAAAATTTTGTTTTCATGAATTACAAGAACTAGCCTAATAATTGGGCTTGGAATTTTTTTAAGAAATTTGAAGGCCCAACCGGCCATGTAGGGGGGTCCAAGCCCACAATGAATTAAGCTTGTCAATAAATAAGATGACTAAGTCATCTTTGATCCATAATTCTCTAGAAATTTCAAGAAAACAAAAGAAAGAAAAGAAGGAGAAAAATTCAAGGCCTTTCGGCCAGAAGAAATTCAAGGAAAATTGATAAAAATTCTTTCAAAAATTAATTTCCTACTAAGTAGAGGGTGCACAACAAGGTGGAGTTGTTGTTGGAACAAGAAAGGTTCAAAATCATACAAGTTGCCAAGAGTTAGGCAAGTGAGAAGTTGAAGAAGAAAGGTAAATTCTAATCTTGTTTTATGTGTTATACATGGTTTATATGTGTTGT
Source organism: Lycium ferocissimum (assembly GCF_029784015.1). Lineage (NCBI taxonomy): Eukaryota > Viridiplantae > Streptophyta > Magnoliopsida > Solanales > Solanaceae > Lycium > Lycium ferocissimum. The sequence continues at coordinate 20,053 of NW_026718888.1, read as the reverse complement.
AGTATGCTAAAATGGATGAAATTCATGAAAGAGAGGAATATAGTATGTGGCCGTGTATATATATATGTATATGAAGGAATCATATTTCAATTATTTTGTTTAGTGTTTGGTTGTTATTGTTGTGGATGATATGTGAAGAAAATGGAAGTTGAATGAATTTTGAGAAGTTGTAGTATGTATGTTGTGTTGTGGCCGTGAGGCTATGGTGAGTGAATGGAAGAGAATGAGTCAATTTTATTATAGTAGTGTGTATGTTGTGGATTCTATGTTGCTAATGAATGTCTAGGAACCTTTAGTGAAGTTGTAGTAGTGAAGACTTGTTTGGTTATATGGATGGAATGTAATGTTGTTGTATTGGAAATCGATGATATGATTAGTATGATGTTGTTGGAATATAGCTTAAAAATGAGGTTGTTATTGTTTTCATTAAAGTTAAAGGTTGATTTGGTGAAGTAGGAAATTGATTGAGTATGGAAGTTGTTGGTATTGTTGTTGTTAGTGTGATTGTGGTTGTTCATAGTTTGGCGGGTTTGAATTCCCGGATTGTGTTTGATGAGAATTTGACTAAATTAAATGTTGAGGATGGTATATTTACAAAGGAAATCTTTTAAAATTTCGGTAGCCAAGTGGTTCCTTAAGATTCTAACTCTAAGTATACTAATGAGAGTTTTGGTAAACATGACCAATTCGCGCAGATTTTGACGAGATTGCAACGTGAATTTGAAGTAGCAAAAGGAGGAAAGAGGTATGTAAGGCTTCACCCTTCTTTCTATGGCATGTCTTAGACGTACTAAGTCGATACGAGCCTCGGGGACCAATCCTTTTCTCGGAATCCAAGATTGAAATTAACCACTATTCATTCAACGAGAATTGAACTAAAATTGCGCAAATTGGTTGGAAAAAGTTCTTAGACATCTAGAACTCATACAAATAGGACCCGATTTCTCTAAGATCCTCATAAGTGACGCCATGAATCATAATATACGTAAATTTGATACGCCGCCTCAATTGGCCGGAGGGTGGGCCTCTTTGTTCCGGATTTTCTTTATTGTTCTATTTAACGTATTGCGAAGTAGAATCTAAAGGAAACTTTTGGGTTATCATCTCGACTATTAAATAATAGTTGTTTTAATTAGTCCATTGATTTCAAGGCTTGTTTTCCCATTCTAAAAATTTAAAAATGTTTTCTAAAATATTTATTCTTCTCCAAATCAAAGTTTTACAATTTTTGACAAATCTTTATAATTAAAATGACTACTATGATTCTATGATAGAAATGATGATGCTGAATGAGGAAATCTATGACACTACATAATATGACATGACATAATATAATATGATATATGTATATGTACATGGGGACATGGGGGAAGGGACATGTATACGGGGGAATGGGAGAGGGAACTATGTTTCATTGCCACCTGGTCAAACGCTTATCATCCCGGACGCGGGATGCCCGGACGCGGGATATATGGGCGAGCCGATATATTCGGTGCTATGTGGGCGAGCCGACGTCGATCGGTGCTATGCTATGCCATGATATGCTATGATACGCTATGCTATGCCATGATATGCTATGATACGCTATGCTATGCCATGATATACTATGATACGCTATGCTATGTCATGAAATACTATGACACGTTATGCTATGCCATGATATGCTATGACACGCCATGCTATGATATGATATTATCTCCTATGATATAGTACGACATGATATTATAAGACAAGGTATGTTATATTACACTCTCCTATCTTTTGTGTCTATGATAAGAGGTATCTTCTTAAGATAAGCACGCATAGTATCCGGCCTGAAAAGGGCCTTCCTATGTATAGGTTATTTTCTTACTTCATTGTATATCCTCTGGACCTATGACACGGTGATTCTTACTTATGTTTATACTTGCGTCGTTTTTACCTTCCGCCTTACATACTTGGTACACTATTTGTCTCACGTCCCTTAACGTGGACGCTGCGTTCATGCCGCGCGAGTCGGCGGTAGACGGACCTGGTTTCTAGGAGTTCTATCAGCAGCAGATAGCAGAGCTCCAGTTGCTCCGGAGCCACAGTCTTTGGGTACTACTCTTGTATATGTATTCGGGCACGTCAGTACTCGGCCCTTCCTATGTATATGTATACCATGTTAGAGGCTCGTAGACAGCTATGCACAGTAGATGTGTTGTGTTCTGATTGTCCTTGTCGTTGTATAATGTATTGTTCAAGCTCGTTAATCTATGTATATTATGATGTTACTAATGTATATGTCAAAAAAAAAAAAGTGTAGTTCATATAGCCCGGCTTAGTAATAAAGGTAATATGATAGACAAGGGGTGTCCGGCGTCGATATCGGGCGCTCGTCGCGGGCCGGGGGTCGTGGTCGACGTAGTATCAGAGCGGTTCGGTCCAGGGGTTTGTCTACGAGCCGTGTCCGGTAGAGTCTTGTTTATGGGTGTGTGCGCGCCACACCTATAAATGAGAGGAGAAGGGCATTTAGGAAATATGACCTTCTTTGTATTCTAAGATCGTGCGATAGTAGCTATGTCACCGGGCTCCATATTCCTTTTCTGATCCTATGTTATGGTTTCGATGCCGCCGAAGAAGCAAGCGAGGGCGGCCCGAAGGGCAAGAGCCGGCGGGCCCGGAAGGAGGGTTGAACGGGGAGCTAGAAGAAGGAGAGTCTCCGAAGCTCCCTCCCCGTACCCGGTAGAGCGGAAAGAGTTCCAGCTCCGGCCCTCGCGCACTCCGGTTCCACCGCCGGCGGCTCAGGGTCGGCGAGTGGCAGAGGCTATCCAATTATTGACCCAGTTAGTTGCCGCACAGGCTCAGCGGCCAGATACGGACCCGGGAGACAGGGCAGTAAGCGCCGGGGCCCGTGATTTTATTGCCCTCCGAGCCTCCGAGTTTTATGGGTCAAAACCCGAGAGAGAAGGACCCGCGGAGAATTTTATAGACGAGATGCGAGGACAGGGAGGATTATACACGGCCTTCGGATACGGAGTCGGTGGAACAGGCGTCATACAGGTTGCGGGATGTAGCAGTCCTGTGGTATAATAGTTGGATATCTTCGAGGGGAGAAAACGCCCCTCCCCGGTTTAGCGAAGTTTACGGAGGCATTTTTACGACACTTCCTACCACTGGGAGGTTCGACGAGCTCGGGGGTGAGATGTTCTTAAATCTTAAACGGGGAAGTATGAGTGTTCGAGAATACGGTCTTCGTTTTAACTCGTTAGCTCGGTATGCTCCGGCCATGATAGCTGATAGGGAGACCACGTATGCGGTTTGTGAGTGGTGAGACCACGTATAATCCAGGGCTTGTTTGACGGCTTCGCTCCGGATGGGATGACTGTACCGTATCCGGGCCCACCCCAAGCCTGGAGGAACGGCGTCGGTCACGGGGGGGGGGGGGGGGGGGGGGGACGTTCTAGTTACAGGAAAAGGGGTAGATTTTCGGAGCCGGGGAGCGAATATGGGGGGCGAGGCACGGGAGCGATGGGGTATCCGGACCATCGGTGGCCGGTGCCCCGCCCTCCGGATGGGGGTTTGCCGCTTTGCTTATTCGGGACCGAATCGGGGTACCGAGCTTCGGGGTCCCGATGCGAGGATTCCGGCGGGGACGGGGGCAACCCGCTACGGTGTGCTCGGTGTGGCGGACGCGCTCTGGCGGTGTTACCGCGAGACGGGTGCATGTTATGCTTGCGGACGGATGGTCCATTTGATGCGAGATTGTCCGCTAAGAAATGAAGGAAGTAGAGCGCGGCCCGCGGGTCGGCGGTGGGTTCGTCACCGTACGTAACGCCTCGGGACAGGCCCTCGAGGCACCGAGGCGGAAGGAGGGCATCCGTATTCGGTCCACACCGCATATATATGCATGGCGGGACGACGGGATCAACCTCCCCGGATGCCGCTACGGGTTCCTTGTCAGCAATTTTATTACATGTATACGTTAAATTGACTCCGATTCTATTATATTGTCTTCGTATATTATTGAATATAGAGGGGGAAATTCGGAAAATTAGGACGAAGAGTAACCATACGTACAGGTAACGAGCTAGGTGTAGAGCGCTAAATAAAAAGAGAAGACGTGTTACGTGGGCGTTTTAAAAATTGCAGAGACCCCGACTCGTTCCATATTATGTGATATGAGCGGTACGAGGGAGTGGAAGCGAAATTACTAGCGCTAAGACGCTGAAATGCATTAAAGTTTCAAGGTTAAGCGTGCTAGGGTGAGAGTAATTTCACGATGGGTGACCCCTGGGAATATGCTGAAAATCCCGTAAATGTGGGGACGAGAGGCGAATGTAAAATTAGGTAGCCCAGTGTAAATTAGAGTGTGTGAAGTGATTATAAATCCTATAAAAATCATGTAGGCGGAGACGGACTAGACTAGCAGAAGGGGCGGACATGTTGGACCTAAAATGGACTATGACGATTCAAGGACCAACAAGAGGGACTTGTTAACGCGAGAGCCGTTCGGAGTTACATCAATTGACCTATGACTTGAAGGCCTTAAACAGGGTGTGATGGGCACGTTAGTCGAGCGAACCCTTAAACATTCACGTTACTAAAACATTTTAGAAAAAAAAACATGAAGCATTTCAACCTAGAGATCACTTGTTTTTATCCGAGGTCATGAAAACTTTCAATCAATCACATAATATACCAACGGTTAACAACATATCGAAAATACACACTCTTTCAGCATCTATAATCGGTTCGCGCTCCTCGACACTCTATCCACGAGGACAACCGTACGCAAAGTCTCTAAGATGTACAAATACCATGACATAAGTGCTTGACTCGGCAATACTCCGAATCGAGATGGAGCTCGCCAACCCCGCGGGAACAACTCCTAGCAAAGTCTTCTCTTCATACGGGTGTACCTGCGTGGCATGAAAACGCAGCCCCCCGAAGAAGGAGGGTCAGTACGGGATATGTACTGAGTATGTAAAGCGATTACAAATAATAACCATAGCTTAATTTAGAAGAAAAGAAATCACAATCAAGCTCATTACCTGCAGCCCTTGCTGGAGGAAATATAAGTCTATACATGGGGTCCTAGAACAATCCTTAAGTAAATAATACAAATGAACACACATTCCTTAAGTAAAGGATGCAACCTAACCCGTGTGTCGCCTCCGACATACTAAAAAAATAGCCCCTTCGGACGGCGCTTCCCGCGCAATAATAATGATGGCCCCGCCGGGCATTGCGCTTCCGGCATAATGATAATGATGATAATAATAATAATAATAATAGTAATAATAATGATAATAATGATAATAATCCCCTTCGGGTGTGCTGGTCCAACATACGTCTATCCTGGCCCCTTCGGACATGCTGGCCCCGACGTAAAATGATGGCCCCTTCGGGCATGCCGGTCCAACATACGTCTATCCTGGCCCCATCGGACATGCTGGCCCCGACATAATATTTCAAGCCCCTTCGGGCATGCCACTCGTGACATACGGCTACCCTGGCCCCATCGGGCATGCCACTCGTGACATAATGATAGTAATAATAATAATACAGGTAATAGTAAAATCTCGCACCCCCTTCGGAGTGGTTTTGAAAGGTCTTAAATAATAAAATATCGCACTCCCTTCGGAGTGGTTTTGAAAAGTCTTAAATAAAAAAATATCGCACTCCTTCGGAGTGGTTTTGAAAAGTCTTAAATAATAAAATATCGCACTCCCTTCGGAGTGGTTTTAGAAAATCAAGCTTTATACTTTCTTTAGTGTAAAACAAATTTTTCTTAAATCGCGAAAACCACAAACATGTCTCAACTTAATCCGAATTAGCATAAAAAGGTTAATGTCCATCTGCACCCAAATCAATGTTAAGACTTGATAGACGCGCTCACTTACCGACATCTAAAGGCTCAGAACAAGTTTCAAGGTGATTCGGTTACGCTTATGCAAGTTATAGGTGTTTGAACATTTTTCTCAACAAGACGTAAGGATTCTAATTCAATTACATTGAATGAATAGTACTCAATTTCAACTCGGATTTTCATGAACAGAATAACCCCCGAGGCTCAAATCCAAACTTAGTACACCTAGGACATGCCAAAAGAAGGAAAGGGACAGCTTTACATACCTTAATTGCGCCTTACGCTCGTCCAAACTCGATTCCCGTTTCGCCCAGAATCTACAAATGGTCACATTTACCAATTTGCTATTCATAAGGCTTGAAGTTTCAATCTTAATCAATACTTGTCTGTAAAAAAATTTGGGCAGCATCTCCCCTATACATACAACATCCCCGAGAGTTAAACTCGGCTTAAATAACAACAACCAACCCAACAACAACATCAAGAACATCAACAACACCAATAAACGCTACAAAACACATATTAACATAAATAGTCTTTCTTTCAACATAATACATCAACTTCCGTTCTAACTTCACACTTCTCAACCAATATCAACGTTTTCATATTTATCTACTAGTTCAAGACCATTCGAATACATTTCAAACACATTCCTCAAAATGTACAAGTTTTCCATCAAACCCTAGTTCATCCCAACTTTCTACAATGGCAACAAAATTACAAAATGGCATTGTCATCTTCCAAATTCATTAGCAACAACATTAATTCACACTTTAGACCATTACTTCCACAATCATATAAAAATCATATAGAATTCATATAATTTCCCATAACGGCATACATGCCATTTCAACGCCAACTTGAGTCGCTAAGCCTTTATTTACGTCACAAAGGTCACAACAATACAATTAACAAGCTAAGTAAAATCAAATTTATTTCTTCTCCACACCACATGGCTCACGGCCACAACCATACTTCACATACACACACGCCATGCACACACGTCACACTTTCATAATTCTCGTCTAATTCTAATCATCATAACATATAACTTCATTCCATAACTTGAAACATGAAATTCATACCTTTTCTTCAAATTTCAACTTTTCGCAAACGTGGTTCGTTCGCCAAACTCATTATACCACGTCGAAGAGCGTCTTGAACTTAATAAGAATACAAGAGAATTACAATTTTTGGACCAAGATTGAAGGCTAGGAATTTTTTTTTCTTTCCTTTTCTCTTCTCTTTCTCTTGGCTGTTTTCCTCTCTTCTTTTTTTTGCTGAATTTTTCTGGAAAGTTTTGGAACTGTTTTGCTGAAAAAAATAAGGTTCTGTCCCTTTTAAAAACTGCCAACGTCGGTTACTGTAGCTACGATGCGTATCTGTAGCGATCGCATCTTAGCGGCACTGTAGCGGTACCGTAGCGGTACCGCGGGATTACTGTTCCTGCGTCGACAGTTCAGTTTGTAACGTCTATAATTCTCTACTCCGATGTCCTATCAATGAACGGTTTGTTGCATTACAAACTAGACTCGACGAACTTCATTTTAGGCTTTTAAAACACCTTAAAACTCCACATATACTATGAGATATGCGCCTCCATAGTTGACTTACAAATTCGCCCAAAGATTTCCTAAATTTTCGTCGAACTTATTTTCTTCAATTTACTCGATCTCGAAATATTCCAACGCACAAAATGCGGGATATTACAGCAACCTAAGTTCTTGGAATGGATATGTTGAGCGATATGTGAGATATCTACAAAGGAAACCTCCCCGAAATATTATAATGCACCATGAGGTCAGTTCAACATTCGAGGACGAATGTTCTAAAGGGGGGGAGGATGTTATATCCCGCATTTTAGTGCAATCGGATAATTCGAGACAATCGCGGGAGGACGACAAGCAAGGCCACATTTTTATTTTGATAAGCATATGAATGGCTTATGACGTATTTAGAAGCGAAATTTACTGAGAAAGGTCAAGGGCATAAAAGGGAAATTCGTAATAAGCCCCGTGGAATTATGGAGGAAGACGAAGGGTAAATTTGGAATGCCGGGAATTAGTTTCGGAAATTATAAAACATGATCGGTAGCTAATTGGGCTCAACAAAAATCAAAGGAAATGAGGCCCAAAAGCATAGGGGTGGCCGGCCATGCATGCTTGGCCCAAGCCCACCCTAATTAATTCATGTGGTGAATTAATATAAGATGACTAAGTCATCTTATTACCTACTATTCTCTAGAAATTTCATGAAATAAGAAGAAGAGAAAGAAGGAGAAAATCAATAGGCCTTTCGGCCAAGAGAAATTTCCAAGAAAAAAATTGATAAAAATTCTTCAAAAATCATTTCCTACTAAGTAAGAGGTGCACAACAAGGTGGAGTTGTTGTTGGAATAAGAAAGGTTCAAAATCATACAAGTTGCCAAGAGTTAGGCAAGTGAGAAGTTGAAGAAGAAAGGTAAATTCTAATCTTGTTTTATGTGTTATACATGGTTTATATGTGTTGTAGTATGCTAAGGTGGATGAAATTCATGAAGGAGAGGACATTAGTATGTGGCCGTGTATGTTCCTATATGAACAAGAATCATATTTCAATTACTTTGTTTAGTGTTTGGTTGTTATTGTTGTGGATGATATGTGAAGAAAATAGAAGTTGCATGAATTTTGAGAAGTTGTAGAATGTAGTTGTGTTGTGGCCGTGAGGTATATGGTGAGTGCATGGCCGTGTATATTGTATGTATAGTAGTGTGTATGTGGTGAAGCATGAAGAAATGGTAAGCAAGCGCTAGTTAGTATTTTGGTTGTTGTGTTGATTGGTAATGGTGGCCGAATGTAATGTTGTTGTATTGGACAATCGAATTGATTTTTATGTAGTGTTTGATTGTTGTCGTCATGAATTCCATAATAAAAATGAAGTTGTAATCATTGTGGACTTTGTATCGCAAATAAAGGTTGATAACTTTGGTGAAGTATGGATAATAGGGAGATTGTGTATATTGAAGGAAATATGTGAATTGTTAGTGTGATTGTTGAGCTATGTTCATAGTTTGGTCGGGTTTGAATTCCCGGATTGTGTTTGATGAGAATTTGACTAAATTGAATGTTGAGGATGGTATATTTACAAAGGAAGTGCTTTCCGAAATTTCGGTAGCCAAGTGGTTCCTTAAGATTCTAACTCTAAGTATACTAATGAGAGTTTTGGTAAACATGACCAATTCGCGATTTTGACGAGATTGCGACGTGAATTTGGAATAGCATAAGGAGCGAAAAGAGGTATGTAAGGCTTCACCCTTCTTTCTATGGCATGTCTTAGGCGTACTAAGTCGAATACGAGCCTCGGGGACCAATCCTTTTCTCGGAATCTAAGATTGAAATTCGCTACTATTCATTCAGTAGAATTGAACTAAAAATTGCGCAAATGGTTGGAAAAAGTTCTTAGACATCTAGAACTCACACAAATAGGACCCGATTACTCTAAGATCCTCATAAGTGACGCCATGAATTATAGAGTACGTAAATTTGATACGCCGCCTCAATTGGCCCGAGGTGGGCCTCTTTGTTCCCGGATTTTCTTTATTATTCTATTTAACGTATTGCGAAGTAGAATCTAAAGGAAACTTTTGGGTTATTATTCTGACTACAAAATAATAGTTGTTTTAACTAGTTCATCGATTTCAAGACTTGTTTTTCTTTCTAAAAATTTGTAAATGTTTTCTAAAATATTTATTCTTTTCCAAATCAAAGTTTACAATTTTTGACAAATCCTTATGATTAAAATGACTACTAGGATTCTATGATAGAAATGATGATGCTGAGGATGAGGAAATGTCTATGACACTACATAATATGACATGACATAATATAATATGATATATGTATATGTACATGGGGACATGGGGGAAGGGACATAGGGGAAATGGGAAGGGAACTATGTTTCATTGCCACCTGGTCAGCTGGCTTATCATCCCGGACGCGGGATGCCCGGACGCGGGATATATGGGCGAGCCGATATATTCGGTGCTATGTGGGCGAGCCGACGTCGATCGGTGCTATGCTATGCCATGATATGCTATGATACGCTATGCTATGCCATGATATGCTATGATACGCTATGCTATGCCATGATATACTATGATACGCTATGCTATGTCATGAAATACTATGACACGTTATGCTATGCCATGATATGCTATGACACGCCATGCTATGATATGATATGATCTCCTATGATATAGTACGACATGATATTATAAGACAAGGTATGTTATATTACACTCTCCATCTTCTGTGTCTATGATAAAAGGTATCTTCTTAAGATAAGCACGCATAGTATCCGGCCTGAAAAGGGCCTTCCTATGTATAGGTTATTTTCTTACTTCATTGTATATCCTCTGGACCTATGACACGGTGATTCTTACTTGTGATTATACTTGCGTTGTTTACCTTCACGCCTTATATACTTGGTACACTATTTGTGCGCGTCCCTTCTTGTGACGCTGCGTTCATGCGCGCGAGTCGGCGGTGTAGACGGACCTGGTTTCTAGGAGTTCTATCGAAGGCGAGATAGCGAGCTCCGGTTGCTCTCGGAGCCACGGTCTTTGGGTACTACTCTTGTATATGTATTCGGGCACGTCGATTACTCGGCCCTTCCTATGTATATGTATACATGTTAGAGGCTCGTAGACATTTATGCACAGTAGATGTGTTGTGTTCTGATTGTCCTTGTCGTTGTATAATGTATTGTTCAAGCTCGTTAATCTATGTATATTATGATGTTACTAATGTATATGTCAAAAAAAAAAAAAAAGTGCAGTTCATATGGCCCACTTAGTAATAAAGGTAATATGATAGACAAGGGGTGTCCGGTACAAGTATCGGGCGCTCGTCGCGGCCCTAGTTGGGTCGTGACAACATCATCCACAAATATCCATAACACATAAAGAAGGATGAATTCTTACCTTGTTCCTTTATTCCTCACTTGGCTAGAATTTGCAATTCCTATGAATATGTGTTTTTCTTGCTTCAACAACCACTCTACCTTACTAAGAACTCTTCAAGGAATTGTTTGGCTATGAAAAACAAGTTGAGAATTCTCTCCTTTTTTCTTTTTTTTTTTTCTCACGGTTTCTCTCTTTTTTTTTCTAAGGCCGAAATGGCCAAGTCTCTTTCTCTCTTTCTTGCTTTCTTGAAATGTCTAGGGAAAAAGATGAATAATTCATCTTTCCACATGTATATATACTAGGTCCCCTTCCAATGATATTCAACCATATTGTCCCTTGTTTGGCTTGTTTTAATTTGGCCAAATAATGCAAATGGGGCCCATGGCCAAGTGGCCTTTTTCTTGAAATTTCTAGCAAATCTCTTCATTTTCATGAAAAATATTTCCCTTGGTTCCAAATTTGCCCCTAGCCTTTCTCCGTATTTCCATGAGTCGTTTTGCAAATTTACCTTTTTACCCCTGGCCTTTCTTATTATTCCAACTTTACAATTTTCCATACGCGACTTGTGTCACTCGCCTTGACTTACCCGAGGGTCCAAAATACGGAGTGTAACATCCTCCCCCCCTTTAAAACATTCGTCCTCGAATGTTGAACTGCTGCTTATAGGGGGTTACTACATTTCGGGGAGGTTTCTCCTATGGTCGTCGTACACGATCACTCAACACGTCCGTTCAAATACCTTGGTTGACTTATACTTTCTTGTTATACCATACTTCATAGGACGCCGTCATCTTTTCGGTCATCTTCCTTGGTTGGTCTCTATATTTGCGTCGTACTGCACCCGTTGTCAACTTGTTTCTACGCCCTTTTGTAGTTACTCGAGGTGCCAACATATCCCAAATTCTTGTTATCCCCTCATTCGCAACATTTCCAACCACTATTTAAACTTACCCTGATTCTAGGGTTGTACTACACACGTTTCCTTTTCACCGGCCCGATCTAACTCGGTCTACGCAACCTCTATTATGTCTCCCGTCATCCCATATACTCTAATGTCGTCTAGGCTACCCTAACTTCACATTTGTCTTCTATCTCTATACTTATGAAATTTTTGGGATACTTCCCAGGGGGTCACCCATCATGGAATTGCTCCCGTTCCGGCACGCTAACACGAAACGTTAACGTATTCCGGTATCTTAATGCTAACATATTTGCATCCACTCCCCCGCACGGGCTTTGTCACGTAATCCAGGGCAGGTTAGGGTACTAGTCACTTTCGATACGCCCTCGGAACGTACTTTTCTCTTAATTACCATTTTAGCCCCCTCGGCCCTTAATACTCACTTCTTGTCTATGCGTATAACTACCTTTTGTCCAGGATTTCTAGATTTTCATCAACACATAAAGAATGACACATGACGGTATAGAGTCTAAATCGATCACATATGTACTTTATAAAGGAATGCCGGTAGGGTACCTGTAGCTGCGTCCTGGGAGGGCTCAGGATCCTGCTGTCTCGTCAATGCAAATATGCGGTTCTGAGGACCGCCTGTACTGGGTGCTCCTCCTCTGCCTCGACCACGACCGGCTGGGGCCTGGGACGTACGTCCGGGGAGGGCGCACGGTCGACGACGAACCAATGGCGGATCCGGCGGGCTGAGTCTGGTCTCTCCCGGTCCTTCGTGGGCAGTCACGCATCAAGTGGTCAGTCTGACCACAAACAAAACAAGCACCTGTGTCCAGGTAGCACTGCCCAGAATGTAGCTTGCCACATCGAGTGCATCGCGGTGGGGGTGGCCCTGTCCTATTTGACTCGGCTCTATGCTGGGACCCTGGAGCTCGGGCACTCTGATCCGGTTCTGGATACCTGGAATGCTGTGGTATCTGTCCCCCTCTATACTCACTTCTGGCCCCAAATGATCTAGCCCTTTTTCTGGGGCCCCTATCCGAATCCCGCTCGCCCCTCCGTTGCTGGTATTGTTCTTCCAGGTTTTGGGCGTGGGCCTGAATGCGAGCGATAGTCATCCCGTCCCGAGTGAGGCTGTCAAGCATTCTCTAGCTAAATGTGGCCCTAGCCCTCTTACATAATGGTGCACACGATCCCCCATGTCTGCTACCATGGCTGGGGCATACCGGGCTAACGAATCAAAACGGAGGCTGTATTCCCGAGCACTCATATTTCCCTGTCTGAGATTCAAGAACATGTCGGCTCGGGCCGTCGAACCTCTGGCGGTAAGTAATGTCGCAGAAATGCCTCAGTAAACTCTCGCCAGACCGGAGGAGGCGCATTCGCTCCCCTCGAGGATATCCAATTATTATACCAGTGAACCGCTATATCCCGCAATCTGTACGAGGCCAGCTCTACTGACTCGGTCTCCGAAGCATGTATTATTTTCAGCGTCCTCAACATTTCATCCAAAAAGCTTTGCGGGTCCTCCTCTGGCTTCGATCCATAGAACTCTGGAGGATTTAGGGAGATAAAATCACGGGCTCGCGCGCTCGCCCTGTCCCCTTGGCCCGTATCCTGCCGGCGAGCTTGTGCGGCGACTAGCTGGTCGGCAATTGGATAGCTTCGTTACCCTGTGGCCCGCGGGCCGCCTGGTGCCGGTGCTGGAGCTCTACCCTGCTCGGCTGACACAGGGGAAGCAGGAGAAGCCTCGTTATGAGACTCGCCCATTTCTACTTCAACTGGTGGCTCCCGTTCAACTCTTTTCCCAGCCACCCTCTTGCCCTTCCGGGCTGCTGTAGCTTTCCTCGTCACCGGCATTACTGAAACCATAACGCAGGATTAAGAAAGAATATAGAAACCGGTAACATAGCTCTATCGCACGATCTTAGAGTACAAAGAAGGTCATATTTCCTAAATGCCCCGTGCCTCCCGTTCATAAGTATGGCGCGCTACATACCTATAAACGAGGACTCTACCGGGACACGGCTCGTAGACAAACCCTAGGACCGACCGCTCGATACCACTTCGTCACGACCCAACTAGGGGCCGCGACGAGTACCCGATACTCTGTACCGGGCACCCCCCGTCATATGTCTTGTTCTTGTTACTAAGTGGGCCGTATAAACACGGCATTTTTTTTTTCATAACATCGCCGATAATAGCATACATGTAACGAGTAGTAATATTCAGCCGTACGACGTATCACACGGCGACAAGAGACAACTAGACTGTGACACATTTGACTGTACATATCTGTCTACGAGCCTCTAAACAAAATACATGTAATTACAAGTGGCTGACTTTGCTGAGTTTAAATATATACAAAAGAGTAGTACCCAAAACAGTAGCTCCGGAACAACTGGAGCGCCTTTCAATGTACAGCGGGAAAAGCTCCTAGGAGTCGAGCCCGTCAACCTGTCGACCTGCGTGGCATGAGACGCAGCCCCCGAAGAAAAGGGGTCAGTACGAGCAGTGTACCTAGTATGTAAGCCATGGAAATAATACAATGAAGCATGTAACATATGAGCAATAACAACATGTGAGACCAGAGATCATATGACGGTATAAAAGGATAATACACCGTAAGTGCCTCGGCGGATGTCATGCTTGCTTATTATATACTTTTGTTCAAAACATTTCGTGTCATATACATGTGAAAATAACAAGTCATGTCGCCGAAATACGTCGGCTCGCCCACATGTGTCCCGCGTCGGGCATCCGCGTCCGGATGGAATTACGCCCGGACCGGTGGCAATGCGTCTATAGCGCAACGTGTATCCATTCCCCAAAATTTCCCATTTTCATATACATATCATATACATGTCATATACATATCATATAAAAACATGCATGAGAACCCAAAGAAAGCCATGTGTCTATCGGGGTGACGTAAGGTCGGTAGCCCCCGATTACCTTATGGAATAACCACGGTCGCTTCGTCTCACCTTGAAGGAACAATCACTATAAGGCGAGACTATCAATGAATAGCAACACCACAAGAAAACATAAGACGAATTATAAGGTTTCTATAAGAGAAGTAATGGTGACTGATATGCACGTTTATCGAGACTGCGGTGACGAACATATAAACACGGTCATCATGTACCATTAAGTCATTCACGAAGGTTTCAAGGCATTTCGATTTCATTTACAAAGGTTTTGGACGTTTGAACATCATTTTACCTTAAAGCACAAGTTTTGGGTTCAATTCTACTGAATGAATAGTGAATAAATTTAGGTGTCGTTCCCGAGGGGTAGGACTTTTCCCGAGGGTCGGATTTCAACTTATACTAACTAGGACATGCCAAATGAAGGAGAGGTAGGCTTCACATACCTTTTACGCTTTGTTCACGTCTCCAAACTCAAGCTCCAAGTTCGCCAAAATCTAAACAAAATACATGTAATTACAAGTGGCTGACTTTGCTGAGTTTAAATATATACAAAAGAGTAGTACCCAAAACAGTAGCTCCGGAACAACTGGAGCGCCTTTCAATATGCGGCGGGAAAAGCTCCTAGGAGTCGAGCCCGTCAACTTTGTCGACTGCGTGGCATGAGACGCGGCCCCGAAGAAAAGGGGTCGGTACGAAAACGTGTACCTAGTATGTAAGCCATGGAAATAATACAATGAAGCATGTAACATATGAGCAATAACAACATGTGAGACCAGAGATCATATGACGGTATAAAAGGATAATCTGTACCTGTAAGTGCCTCTCAGGCGGATGTCATGCTTGCTTATTATATACTTTTGTTCAAAACATTTCGTGTCATATACATGTGAAAATAACAAGTCATGTCGCCGAAATACGTCGGCTCGCCCACATGTGTCCCGCGTCCGGGCATCCCGCGTCCGGGATGGAATTACGCCATCGGTGACCGAGTGGCATGCGTCTATAGCGCAACATGTATCCATTCCCCAAAATTTCCCATTTTCATATACATATCATATACATGTCATATACATATCATATAAGCGACGTGCATGAGAACCCAAAGAAAGCCATGTGTCTATCGGGGTGACGTAAGGTCGGTAGCCCCGATTACCTTATGGAATAACCACGGTCGCTTCGTCTCACCTTGAAGGAACAATCACTATAAGGCGAGACTATCAATGAATAGCAACACCACAAGAAAACATAAGACGAAATTATAAGGTTTCTATAAGAGAAGTAATGGCGGCGATATGCACGTTTATCGAGACTCGGGTGACGAACATATAAACACGGTCATCATGTACCATTAAGTCATTCACGAAGGTTTCAAGGCATTTCGATTTCATTTACAAAGGTTTTGGACGTTTGAACATCATTTTACCTTAAAGCACAAGTTTTGGGTTCAATTCTACTGAATGAATAGTGAATAAATTTAGGTGTCGTTCCCGAGGGGTAGGACTTTTCCCGAGGGTCGGATTTCAACTTATACTAACTAGGACATGCCAAATGAAGGAGAGGTAGGCTTCACATACCTTTTACGCTTTGTTCACGTCTCCAAACTCAAGCTCCAAGTTCGCCAAAATCTACAAATTGGTCATGTTTACCAAACATGATTAGTGCCTTTAAATTGAATTCTTGAAATAATACTTGGCTACCGAAATTTCGGCAAAGCACCTCCCCGTAAATACTCCACTCCACCAAGTTCAACTTGGCCCATATCAATCAACAACAACCCGGGAATTCAACCCGGCCAAACTAACAACACAATATCAACAACCATACTAACAATTTCCATATTCAATTCAAGTGACATTATAACAACTCAACCAATATGCTACTTCCTTCAAAACCTTCCAATTCCAATAAGGACATTATACTTCATATGCTAACAACACCATACTAACAACATTATCTTCCATACACACAATGAACATAATATTCAATTCAACTCAATTCGATTCTTTTCAATGCAATTCAATACAATTCCATACAATTCAATACAATATAGTTCTCATAATATTCCAACAATACCATCAATATACTACTTACCCATATCTTCCAATTTATGAAACAACAACAACATTTTTTTCCTTCTTTCAAATTCAAGCACAACAATCCAATTTTCATTCCTCCAAACCATTAAATCTTTATTCTAACATCATAAAACCTACCATAACAACAATTGCCATCATAAATAAAATCAATTCACCACACCAACCACAATCTATACCATTCGGCCAACCCACCCCTTAAGCATACTCTCCATGAATTTCTATATTTTCCATACATTACAACAACAACCATCACACAACACAACACAATACAACACAACATAACACCACACACACACGGCACCACACACACACTTCCATAACACATGAATTTCATCCATTTTCATGCACTACATCTGTTATATCCCGCATTTTAGTGCAATCGGATAATTCGAGACAATCGCGGGAGGACGACAAGCAAGGCCACATTTTTATTTTGATAAGAATATGAATGGCTTATGACGTATTTAGAAGCGAAATTTACTGAGAAAGGTCAAGGGCATAAAAGGGAAATTCGTAATAAGCCCCGTGGAACTATGGAGGAAGACGAAGGGTAAATTTGGAATGCCGGGAATTAGTTTCGGAAATTATAAAACATGATCGGTAGCTAATTGGGCTCAACAAAAATCAAAGGAAATGAGGCCCAAAAGCATAGGGGTGGCCGGCCATGCATGCTTGGCCCAAGCCCACCCTAATTAATTCATGTGGTGAATTAATTCTTGAAATGTCTAGGGAAAAAGATGAATAATTCATCTTTCCACATGTATATATACTAGGTCCCCTTCCAATGATATTCAACCATATTGTCCCTTGTTTGGCTTGTTTTAATTTGGCCAAATAATGCAAATGGGGCCCATGGCCAAGTGGCCTTTTTCTTGAAATTTCTAGCAAATCTCTTCATTTTCATGAAAAATATTTCCCTTGGTTCCAAAGTTGCCCCTAGCCTTTCTCCGTATTTCCATGAGTCGTTTTGCAAATTTACCTTTTTACCCCTGGCCTTTCTTATTATTCCAACTTTACAATTTTCCATACGCGACTTGTGCCTTGACTTACCCGAGGGTCCAAAATACGGAGTGTAACATTTTGAGTTACAGACGGACTTTGGTATTCTATTTACAGCTTTCAAACTTAGTTAAATAGACCTTATTGAATGCCATGTTTGAGTACAGGTAACATAAGTTGGGTTATCGGGCAGGTTAAGCTCGGTCACTCGTCATGGCCCTAGGTTGGGTCGTGACAGGTAGGTATCCTAAGCCGACAACAGTTAGATAACATATATAAAAGAGAGAAACTGAAAGATAGGCATGCGAGTAGTCAAGTACAATCACAACACAATCGAAAAACAAATAACACAGTGATAGAAATACCAAGGCAGAATCAATGCAATATATGAATGAAGTAATGAGTGCATATGCAAGGCAATGATATGCACTGGCCAACTTTCTGTGTCCGTACACACATGCTACGGATGGATAACCTCCACGTCTCGATAGTTATGACCCATGGGGGACCCGCAAAGTCCATGTACTAGCCACTCCCCACACAGCTCAGAGATGACTTTCACAACACCAGCCACTCCGCACATAGCCCAGAGGTGGCTTCCATATCACTAGCCATTCCGCACACAACCTAGAGATGACTGCTATATCAAATATGTCTATAATCTCGAATGTTCCCTTCTCACTTATCATCATCAGTACTAATCACAGTTCATATCAATGTATCATGCAGAATAAGTATGAAAGCAATGCATAATATCAATCTTAATGTAATTATATCAAATCACAATTGTGCCTCCGCATGAGCACATACCATAATATCAATACCGAATCAAGTTCTTTCATTTATCAATGATGATGTCAAGATAAGTGAGAGATAAATGTATCACAACCACAACATGACAATTTAGCAACAAGTCCAATAGCACACATATGGCAACAAGCCAAATCATACAAACGAGGCAACAAGCCCACAAAGTCAACAACAATAACATCCTAAGAATATCCATCCCAAATTCATACTCGAAGGTTCAACATTCTTTTTCTATCAATAACTAACTCTACATATGCTTCGCTAACTGGAGTCTAACCAAGAAGGTAAGCTGTAACCTATTTCGCTGTCACGACCTAAACCCATGGACCGTGAAGAGTGCCCGACCACTACGGATCAAGCACCCCTAAACTTGTTCTTACTCCATACAAGGTAACCTGGTGGCCCATTTTAACTGCTATTCGATCGATATCATCTGCTGCAAAATCTATGCAATAAAACCATAATTTATACACGTGGATATGTATATATAGGCATACGTGCAACAGATGACAACACAGTCCGACATGGCCAATACATGCGCTGCGCGAAAAATAGGAGACCACAAAGCTACATAATAATCCCACTATATACAACTGTCCACAGACCTCTATGGAGTCTAGTTGTAGAAAGACAGGACAAGGCCTATCATACCCACATCTGTACACCTCATAAATAGCATAAAAAAAGCTGCAGCTCCGGATCAAGTGGAGTGCACTAACTGCGGCTGAGGAGATCCTACTGGTCAGGCTCATCCGAATGACTACCTGAACCTGCAAGCATGAACGCAGCGTCCACGAGAAGGGACGTCAGTATGAACAGTGTACTGAGTACGTAAGGCAGAAATAACATCATAACAAGAAATATGGAACATAATATGAGATAAAGATAACCTGTCATCTGGGAACGTACAATATGTAATGCATGAATTTTAGAGATCATATGTAAGTAAGCACATATATATATACATATATATATATATACATATATGTACATATATATACATATTATGTACATATATATACATATATGTACATATATATACATATATATATACATATATGTATACATATATATATATATATATATATATATATATATATATATATGTACATATATACATATATATATATATATACATATATACATATATATACATACATACATATATAGACATATATACATATATATATATATACATATATATACATATATACATATATACATATATCCATATATATATATATATATATATATATATATATATATATATATATATATATATATATATATATATGTTAGTGTTGGGAAAAGTGCAACCCGATCCATAAATGTTGTGCTGTGGAACGTACAGCCCGATCCATAAGTGTAGTGCTGTGGAACGTGCAGCCCGATCCATATATGTTAGTGCCAAGGAACGTACGGCCCGATCCATAAATATAGTACTGTAGAACGTGCTGCCCGATCCATAAATATAGTACTGCGGAACGTGCTACCCGATCCATATGCGTTAGTGCCTAGGAATGTACGGCCCGA